>NC_068355.1:199492031-199587095 GCF_020536995.1 Dreissena polymorpha
TAAGCTGAATACTTAATGCCACCGGAGGTTCCTGCTGGGCGGGCGTGAAACGTCGTTTCACGTTTGGCGGGTTTCTTGCTTGCCCAGCAGGGTAGAAGGGAACTTGTAAAAAATCAATTGGATTAATTTAGATATTTTGCAATAAATGTCCTTTTCACTCAGACTGGTTTTCTGTACTTTCTTCGTTACTCCGTCCTAATCCCTTGGTGGTGATAAGTCGCTATTTAAGTGGAAAGGCGATTCATAAATGAAATATTATGCAAACATAAAAGGTTTTATGAATCGAACTTGGCTCTAAGTTATGTAAAGACGCGGGGCGGACTGGAAGGTTGCCTAAGTCACGTGACCACGCGCTTAGCGTCCTTTTGCAGACAAAGCAAAGCGCCTTTCTCTCAGTCTTAGAGAACGCTGTTAGCAAAAAGTTGCTAGAAAAATCATCGTACCTCCATTCCGCCTCCGCTAAATACATTTATATATATATATATATATATATATATATATATATATATATATATATATATATATATATATATATATGTGTGTGTGTATATATATATATACATTTATTATTTTTGCTCATTCATAATACCTTCTATGTGTGTTTTTGACTTATGCCTTTTACATTGTCATGCATATTGACGCAGTTGTAAATATGCCTTTATTATGTACCTTCAGGTATGCTTTGCCTTTATATGTAATAAGGCGGGTTTCTTGCTTGCACAGCAGGGTAGAAGGGAACTTGTCATAAATCTATTGGATTAATTTAGATGTTTTGTTAAAGTTTATGACATTTTGCAATAAATGTCCTTTGTAATGCTAAAACAGAACCTACTCTAAGGTTTTCTGGACACACTGATGCATATATTGTCAATTCAGAGCGCCTTGTATAAGATACCTTGGATAAGAAAAGCTAAGCGAAGATATGTGCTGTTGTATATTTCTCGTGTTTTGCATAACACTGATATTTGCTTAATTAGCTACACATTATTTATATAAAAGCCCATAACAATACAATATTTCGAAAAATAAAGTTAATAAATAAACAAGAGCTGTCACCATAGGATGACATATGCCCCCTATAAACGATTTGATAAAAGTTATAGCATTTTTCGAAACCTAAACGCAGATTTCGAAACCTAAACGCGGACCCTCAGTTCAAGGTCAAGGTCACATGGGTCAAAATTTTGTGCGTATGGAAAGGCCTTGTCCATATAAGGTTATATCTCAAGGGACATAGAAGTTATGAGCATTTTTCGAAACCTAAACGCAGATTTCGAAACCTAAACGCGGACCCTAACTTCAAGGTAAAAGTCACATGGGTAAAAAAAATTGTGCGCATGGAAAGGCCTTGTCCACATACACATGCATACCAAATATGAAGGCTATAGCTCAAGGGACATAGAAGTTATGAGCATTTTTCAAAACCTAAGCGCTAAGTGTGACGGAAAGACGGACAGACAGACAGACGGACAGTCCGATCACTATATGCCCCCTTTTCTTCGAATTATATCATTTAAAAAACCTTTGACAAATCAATCATTGAGTTATAAATAATCAAAATAATAAATCTGTACAGTAACTGTGAAAATAACTTAAATTCTTGGTAAGGAAATATATAATATGAGATTTATAATTATATAAATTACTTCCCTTGAAAATAATTGTCTCTAACAAATCTCTATTTTTGTAGCAAATAATTAAAAGCCACTACCGTGACTGTAGATTCACCACTCAAAATGTGCAGCTCCATGAGATACACATGCATGCCAAATATATAAAGTGGCTATGTTCAATATTGAATAATTATCTCGCTGTTAAGCTTATTACTTCCCTTAAATGTGTATTTTTTACGTAGACCTTGAAGGATGACCTTGACGTTGACCTTTTACCAGAATGTGTTTGTCAGAAACACAATGCCGCCTACTGCGCCGCTTTGATTTTTGACGATGCTGCAACAGCAGCATCCAAGGTTTGATAAGCAGTAAAAAAAAAATTCGCAATGGCAACCTATGTAAAAGACCGAGCCAGTCCGATTGAGATAACTCGATTTTTCAGTTACTTCCCTTGGCATTCGCCACTGCGTAGGAGATTGCTCGTTGATTTTCATTGATAACATTCTCCTAGCAGAGTTGTCGTTCGTGTTGATAAAGGTAAATATTAATAGAACAGCATATCCTGGGGAAACAGATTCAATAAGTGTATCAGAACGTTAATTTCAAATTAGTTATTTTACATCCATTTTATTTTTATGGACCAATGAAACAACTATATATTTTCTCTATTTTGTTTGATATTTGTTCTCGATTTAGTAAATAAATTGCGAATAAAAACATGTAAAATTAACTTTTTACGTGATCACAAAACTAAAGAATACGAACGATTTCGAACCTGCAAATTGTAAACGCTGCACTGCTAAGAAATATATAGATAAAACAACATCTGTGCGTAATTGACCGTCCCGCCAGCGCAGTGGTAAGGACGTTCGCTTTTTCACCTTTACGACACCGGTTCGATTCCCGCTCCCGGCGCAATGTTATATTTTGTATGTTTTGTGGTCACCATTCCTGACAGTTGTTTTTTTCCGGAAAATCTCACCCCCGCAGCATTTGACCATATAAAAAATTAAAAAGTATTTCAGTACAAAACAAATAGCTGGAAATTGCAATATTTGTTCTCGATTTAGTAAATAAATTGCGAATAAAAACATGTAAAATTAACTCTTTACGTGATCACAAAACTAAAGAATGCGAACGATTTCGAACCTGCAAATTGTAAACGCTGCACTGCTATGATATATATAGATAAAACAACATTTCTTTGCGTAATTGTCCGTCCCGCTAGCGCAGTGGTAAGGACGATCGCTTTTCACCTTTACGACACCGGTTCGATTCCCGCTCCCGGCGCAATGTTATATTTTGTATGTTTTGTGGTCACCATTCCTGACAGTTGTTTTTTTCCGGAAAATCTCATCCCCCCCCCCCGCAGCATTTGACCATATAAAAAATAAAAAGTATTTCAGTACAAAACAAATAGCTGGAAATTGCAGCTATCATTCAAAATTCGTCCCAACTGTCGTCAATCTAATCTTATTAGGTAGGAGTGCTGGACACACTCCGGGTCCCAACATTATGCAGCCTCAGCGCGGACGTAACTCATTACATTGGAAAAACACAAATACACACACTGGGTGCAGCCTAGGCGCGTATAGACTCAAACAAGGCAACAAACTCAAGTGCGGGCACAATCATTTAAAATTTACATATTGAATACGATATTCTAACAGAAATTACACAATCGCCTAAGTGTACATACCATGTTTGATATTTCGTTCGATTGTTAGATTTCAGCATATACATGTATAAGGTCTTTTCGCTATTAGTTAACTTATCCATATGTTCGTGGGCGAACTCGGCTAGTCAAGTGCTCATACGATTGAGCTCACATGGTCCGGCTATGTGCTCCTACCTACTTTCGAGAATCATCATGAATGTATTGCCATACTTAATGAACAAGAATGTGACCCGCCTCCCAGTTTCGCTCAATGGGTCAAGTTACCCACGGGTACTACTGCCCCGTACCCCTAAACTTTTTTTCGTACCAAAAATGTTTCGTACGCAAATTTTTTTCGTACCAAATTTTTTTTCGTACCCAAAATTTTCGTACCCAAATTTTTTATCGTACCCAAATGTTCGTATCAACATACACAATTGCGGTGATATAGATAAACTTAAATTGATGTTTTATATCCATCCTCTTCAAAAGCATCGTCACACCAGTACTGCCAGTACTTTGATTTGTATACGTTGGCAGATCAGATAACTATTTCCATTTAAAGCTTATTACTTCCCTTGACTTAGTTTTTTCGACCCTAGACCTTGAAGGATGATGTTCACCTTGAAATTTTACCACTCAAAATGTGCATCTCCATGAGATACACATGCATGCCAAATATCAAGTTGCTATCTTCAATATATAAAAAAAAAATATTAAAAAAAAAGCTACGGCAGAGCTGGCTATGACAATAGCTCGGGTTTTCTCTGAAAACAGCAGAGCTAAACATAAGCTTTTTGTATCTCCTTAAATCTATGTTACCATACCACATCTAGATGCTGCAATTTTGGCTATTGCTATAAAGAAAACTGATTTTTTATGGGTTAACTTTCTTTTACGAAATATTTGTTGACTTTGAGTATTTATGTTACTTTGATATGATTAAGGATTCCTAACGACAGTTTATTTGTATTAACAACTACATGTTTAGCTCACTTCACTGCGAATGACTGAGCATGAAGTGCTAATGGTAAGCTGTGGTGACCCCCTATATCCGTGCCCTGTTTGGTGTACGTTGTCAAATTTGGTTCATTTTAATTTACTTTTTAAGTACGCAAAATGACAGTTCCTTATTTGGTAAGAATAAATTATTAGGAGTCAGTTCCTTTTTCCTTGTTAAGTTTTGAGAAAGGAACTGGATTATCATTTTATAATCGTTAGTATAAATGCATTCCAATAAAAAATGTTATCCAACCTACATAAACAATGAGTTTCATTTATATTTGGTATACTTTGAGTAAACAAGAGATATATTCGTCAGAAACACAATGCCCCCTAATGCGCCGATTTTATTTTTAAATTTGACCTTTAAGGATGACCTTGACCTTTCACCACTCAAAATGTGCAGCTCCACGAGATACACGTGCATGCCAAATATGAAGTTGCTGTGTTAATATTAAAAAAGTTATGATAAAACTTTAACGAAGGTTAAAGTTTAAGGAAAGGAAAATACAATGATATTTGACCTTGAAGGATGACCTTGACCTTGACTTTTCACTCCACGAGATACACATGCATGCCAAATATGAAGTTGCTGTGTTCAATATTAAAAAAGTTGAAAATTTATGGTTTTTTTTATATTTTGACCTTTGACATTGAAGGTTTACCTTGACCTTTCACCACTCAAAATGTGCAGCTCCACGACAAGTAAGTAAGAGATTGATTGGAGAAATTATTATATTTTTTTAATTTTTGACCTTTGACCTTGAAGGATGACCTTGACCGTTCACCACTCAACATGTGCAGCTCCACGAGATACACATGCATGCATCAAAATACCAGTTAACACAGTGAAGAATTAACTTGTGTATCCGTAAGTCAATCCCAATGCTGAATGACTGGAAAAAAATACTCGTGCTCGAGGAAAACGCTCTCTTACTGCTGCGCGAATCGGTCTACATTGAAGGGAATATAATTTTCATCTTATTCACCGTGCTCAAGCGACGAAAATATCATTAATTCCGAGTCACACAGAGATACCTTGAGATTGTATTTGAACCCACCTTTGAAAATAACATATGGTCGTGTTTCTTACGGGTTCAACTAAGATAGTTATTTGTTTGTATATTGATTTGTTACGTATACTATTTTACTAAGTGAGGCAATTTTAAGTTAATAATTGATATCACTTTGATTGGGATTGTATTGTTATTTTTATAATATTATATTATTTATTCTACAGGATAATTTACCCTGTAATTGGTTTACATACCAATTAGGTATATGTAAATAATTACGTTGAATTTATTATACCACAGCATGTAAATATTTTATAACAGACACGAAAATGATAAGTTTAATGGACAGCCTTTCATGTCGTTCTGATTCATTCTCGTCTATCATAGAACATGGAGTACGTTTAATAAATAGCGCCAAGCGCAAGAAATGACTGACTTCTAGAGGAAAAAAAATGGTGTTATATTGTATACAAGTGAAGTATTAAGGCTAGTCACAGTTATAAATATTGGTCACTTTCTGTTCACAAAGACCGCTGAACACATACTTTGTATGCATGTTCTTCAATACCCGCAGTAAATATAGAAATTTGGCACGTAAAAATAAACCTGAAATTTCCAACTACAAACATAAGCAGTATTCCACGCAGAGACGTTCCACGTATCTGCAGGTGAGAGTCTTGGATCTATGTCTTGGTCTATGAACTCACACAATCACCTCTAGCACATGCTCAAAGTTTCAGTAAAGTTAAAACAGTGAAATGGCGTTGTTAAACGCAAACCTGGACCATGACGAAAATGGAATGAATAGCGAAATTCTAACCGTTCAATCAATAACAGAGCTGACATTGATTTAATAAATGATGAAGCTACCTTTACTTACTATTTCAGGTGGAGGGGGCGGGGGGGGGGGGTCAATTTTATTAAAGTGTTCAGTTGGCTTAATGCACGTTACCATGGAAACCTGTGTGCATTTTTGTTGATGGAGTTTTATTGCGTACTTTTGCAGGTGGGTGTACCGTCGGCATACTGCATATAACCATGGACCATGGAAACCAAAATGGTTGTTTTTATTTCTTTTTTTTAATCCCATTGTCTTACTTCAACTGCATAAGAATGTTATACTATGTGCAGAAGTTAATGTTTATTTACATGAAACTATCATTTAAGTCATTTAAAATTAGATAATATTCAAGCTTAAAACATTTCAATGTCGAGGTCATTTCAAAGTCAAATGTTGAACATTGAATAAAAATCAGCTATTAACATAAAACCATTCTTTATCTAGCTTTTGCCAATCGACATTTGTTTTATTTTTTAAACAAAACATTTTTTTATTAAATTAAAAATCACTAAAAATGTTTTTAGAAATATTCTTAGAAGAAAAACGTTAGAAAAAAGTTTCTAAGTGAAAAATTGTAAGAATTATAAAATTAAATATTAAATATCTTATCTATTTCGTCTGCCAACATCCAACATCCAGGCATTTTTATCTCTTGGAAAACACGCACCTGACTGATACGTTTTTCTGATTTTCGGTTCTAGAGGGGTAGGGTAATCACGTAATAGTCAAGATGGCAGCGTCCGTGCCGAGGCAGGTATTTTTCGCCGTTTTATACCATTTATTACTTGTTTATTTTTTTAAAGGCCGCTCAATTTTCAGCCATATCAGGAATAAAGTTGTCAGCTGTTATTTCGTATTTACGGGATGACATAATTACAGCTTCACAAAGAAAATTGCCGGGATATAAAGTCAGATATAATGCGAATTTTAATACAAAATAAACGCGGATCACCTTTTTTTTTACTGATACAGCTGGAAACTGAGTGTCTTAAAAAAATAAACAAAAGTAATTAAGGGTATAAAACGGCGAACAATACGTGTCTCGGCATGGTCGTCTCAATCTTTACTACCACGAGATTCCTTGTATACGTTTGTGTTAAATTCATTCGCACATAAATGTCTAGGGCATGAGAAGTCAATTCATTTAAATATCAAACTATGTAAGATGCGTTTAACTTGGTAATAAATATTATTCTGCCTTATATACACCAGGCAAAACTTGAGCTGCTCCTGCCGGAGAGTATCCGTATAAGAGTATCGGCACGTGCAATCATTAGTGCCTCTCACTCCTTTTGGGCACAAACATGACATGACAGATACAGAATTTGAAATTACATTTGTATAAAGGTTATTGTATCTATATTTCGATGCATTTAATGAATTTTGTGCACTTTTTACACATGTTTTAATGAAATAAATATGTATTGTAATTTATGTATTTTTATGCAATGATCATAATCTGAATGTATTTGACTTTGATTCATTATGATCTTTTCTGAAAAGTATTTGATTGTATATTCATTTTGATAAACATTTGATTGTATATTCATTTTGATAAACGTTGACTTATTCAACTGAAGAAATACTTGTAACAGTTAAACTAAGACGATAAGATACGTGAAAACAACACTTGTTTGGGAAGCCATCTTGGTTTAAATGGTAGCATGAAGTACGTTTACTGTCCACCCTCAATATAATAGAAGTTTCATTACAATAACCCAATTTACTATCGAGAAATGTAGAGGAATCCAATGTGTTATTTTTGTTACAGTCGCCTTTCCATGAGGGGGAGGGGGATTTTTATATTATTATTGGCGTCGCACTGAAGTGCGGCGACTAGTATGTAATACGTTGTTTTTTTTTCGCTTATGGGAGGAGAAGTTATTTTACGGATCAATGTATACATTTTTGTTGTCAGAATATCTTGCATAGTGGTGATTTTTTGTGTAAATTAGTGTAAAAAAGTACTGCATTTGTGCCTTTTACATTTACTACAACATTTATGCCAATAATGCAAAGCTAATTATTTTAATAAATAACTGATCACAGGGACTGGGAATAATAAAATATCACAGGGACTGGGCAATGCGCGAACCGGTGAAACTTTCTGGTTTTGTATAAAAACAAAACATAATGAAAATATATTTATTATGTGGTTTTTCTAACATAAGCGCAGACTTTTGCTGTTCGAATTTTGGTTAACGCGTATTTTCTTCAATTTTACAAGACGACAGTGATTACACGGTTCATTGCTTTATTGATAACCGTAACACTACAGTCACTTATTAATATCTTAGTTAGAAGGTGATTTTCAAGCGGTTCCGTAGTGTAGTGGTTACACGCTCGCTTCACATGTGAGAGGCCCAAGGTTCGAGCCCCAGTAGAATCAAATTATTTTATCTGTGTTCTATGTTAACTTTTTGTTTTGATGTAGACATTTAGTTCAAATAAATATGCTGTTTTATTGTAACCATTTTTTGTTTTTATTATGCCCATGAAATATATGTGTGAGAGGGTTGGTGGGGGGGGGGGGGGGTTGTAACACATTAAAACCTTTACAGTGTTTTCATATCAATGAGTGCTCAACCCCTATCGTAAATGAGCAACGTAAGAATAAGTTCAGAATCATCTCCCCTTGAAGTTGAGAAAAATATGAAATAACGCTTACAAGATAAAGCAGATTTTTTTAAACCTAAACAGTTCTGTTCCATTAATGAAAACTGCACACGGATGCCAGTAAAAAAGGGAACCATTGTACATAAAATGAACTATGATATATTTGGGGGTTACAACACAAAATCATAGATAATGGTTATTTTGGGGTTATTACACAACATCACAGATAATGGTTATTTGGGGGTTATAATACAAAATCATAGATTATGGTTATACCAGTATCTTTTTCTATTTTGTTGAAAATAATCGGCCAATTTATCAATATTTAAAGTAGAAAAAAATTCGTTCCATGTAACTCCATTGAGTGCTTTTTACACTAAAATTCCCGACGCCCTTTGAATATTTGCATCAATACTTATCTTGTTATTATATTGGATTATAGCCTTATTTATGTGTGGTTATTTTGATGCACTTTATGGCCGCATACATGCCTCAAACGCCGGTGTGTAATATCTAAGGTAATTATTTACAGGTAAAATGCTTAGATTTTAAAAGCTTATTTTTCAAAAGTGTATTAACGTATCTTTCATTTAATGTATGGTTTTATATTGGAGAGTCGCTTGGTCATGATTCAAATTGACATCAAACATGCCAAATTTTATTAAGAACAGGAAAAAAGAATTCATTAGCGCAACAGTGACCATACAATTATTCGCGCAGCCATCTGGTATTTATTTTCTTAATCGTCCCAGCCACACTTAATCATTTTTTATAATTAACCTAAATAAAGGATTATGTAATCTTTTCTTATAGAACGTTTGTGTACTTTAAGGTTTGACAGACACGTTATGGCTTACACCTGTTCAATACCTCGGGAAGGTATATCCGACATGCAACGCTAGAAACATCCTTGATAGGCAACGCAGCCAACAATGTTGATAACACGATATATACTTTATTCATGAAGAAAGGCATTATGCCCATTATTCCACATATAAAACAAGACATAGACATATATAACTGGTTGATGGTGAGACAGGTTACATCATGTTAGATATCTGCACAAACATATTGTAAACTATACATACAACAACATTTAGTTTTGATGATAACAAACGTTTGGGAGCAATTGAAGTAAAAAACAAACATGCATTGAGCATCGTCAGTAATTATACATGTGCTGTATTTGTTACGTCAATAGAAACGTTAACGTGATAATTAAATCTTTTGTGAAATTTCGTACAACATAGGCAACTATAACACAAATGAGACTCGTTCTGGGAAAACTTAGCTTTATGAACGTGCTTAAAGTGTAGTCCCATATAAGCCTGTTCATTCCGCACAGGCTAACCTAAGAAAACACTATCCGCTTTTATGAAATTGTGTTTAAATGAACTCTCTTAAACGCGAAAATCTAGTTGCGGTGGAAAGTGTCGTCCCTAAGTAGACTGTGTGGACTGTACACGAAAATCTTGGACGACACTTTACATACCAACATGTATTAAGCGTCCCAAATACTAGACAGCGCGTATTCGATTATGACCTTTATGTTATTGCACATAATGTTGCTCTAAGCAAGTATGTAAACGATGGATTAACACGCGAAACATGTGATATGCAATTTTCAAGCTTTGATGTTCTGTGACACGTGTGGGTATAAAAAAGACAAAGTAAATTGACGACCTCGAGTAATACTCACTATGTATATTTAATTTGTATCGATTATTCTATTCCCTTTTGCCATTGTCCTTAGAAAACATACTAGAAATACACTATCCAGATTGCGATAAATCGTCTGATAATCAACATTGCGATTAATCGTCTTGGTTAAAGGTCCAATGCGAACTTCTTGTTACGGCAAGTGACACAGAAGGGGTCATCACGTGATAGTCAAGATGGCGAAGTCCATGCAGACGCAGGTATTGTTCGCCCTTTTAAACTCTTTATTACGTGTATTATTTTTCTAAATGCCACTCACTTATTAATTACAATACGTATTTGTTGAAAATGTCCCTTACAAAAACATTGTTCAATATAAAACATTATCTCTAGCCGCTGCTGTTGAAACCCTTCAGTTGGTACTTAGGACATTTCAAACGGGGAGTAAATGTGGCACCGGGGTAGTCAGTAAACGAAGCACCTTAATAGTACAACTTGAATATGTTCCATACATCTACTTAAAACAGAACAAATACAATTCTGCGGTTGTTAATCGAATGGTTATCAAATTTGACCTGAACCACGTTTTGTATTCAATAACAAAATCGCTCACAGACAAAACATGCATATTTTCATATCATACATGAACAGAAAACGTTCACTCCATAGCTTCAATATTATCGAAATTAAATTTAGAGATGCGTCTCACCTTTCTCTAGATTGCATGACCAATTTACAGTCTTAATTGTACCGCTTTAAGCATGTGTATAAAGTGTGCGTAACGTGTCATTTTAGACCCAGCCAGAGTGTGCTGAGTGTGCACAGACTAAGCAGGGACGAAACATTCCGTGACACTGGATGTTGGCAGAGTGTGTACACACTAAGAAGGGACGAAACATTCCGTGACACTGGATGTTGGCAGAGTGTGCACAGAATAAGCAGGGACGAAACATTCCGTGACACTGGATGTTAGCAGAGTGTGCACAGACTAAGCAGGGACGAAACATTCCGTGACACCGAATGTTGGCAGTGTGCACAGAATAAGCAGGGACGAAACATTCCGTGACACTGGATGTTGGCAGAGTGTGTACACACTAAGAAGGGACGAAACATTCCGTGACACTGGATGTTGGCAGAGTGTGCACAGAATAAGCAGGGACGAAACATTCCGTGACACCGAATGTTGGCAGTGTGCACAGAATAAGCAGGGACGAAACATTCCGTGACACCGAATGTTGGCAGTGTGCACAGACTAAGCAGGGACGAAACATTCCGTGACACCGAATGTTGGCAGTGTGCACAGACTAAGCAGGGACGGATCATTCTGTGACACTGGATGTTGGCATGCAGAGTGTGCACAGACTAAGCAGGGACGAAACATTCCGTGAAACTGGATGTTGGCAGAGTTTGCAAAGGCTTAGCAGGGACAAAACATTCCGTGAAACTGGATGTTGGCAGAGTGTTCACAGACCAAGCAGGGACGAAAATTTCCGTGACACTGGATGTTGGCAGAGTGTGCACAGACTAAGCAGGGACGAAACATTCCGTGACACTGGGTGTTGGCATGCAGAGTGTGAACGGACTAAGCAGGGACGGAACATTCCGTGACACTAGATGTTGACAGAGTGTGCACAGACTGAGCAGGGACGAAACATTCCGTGACACTGGATGTTGACAGAGTGTGCACAGACTAAGCATGGACGAAACATTCCGTGACACTGGATGTTGACAGAGTGTGAACGGACTAAGCAGGGACGAAACATTCCTTGACACTGGATGTTGACAGAGTGTGCGCAGACTAAGCAGGGACGAAACATTCCGTGACACTGGACATTGGCAGAGTGTGAACAGACTAAGCAGTGACGGAACATTCCGTGACACTGGATGTTGACAGAGTGTGCACAGACTGAGCAGGGACGAAACATTCCGTGACACTGGACATTGGCAGAGTGTGCACAGACTGAGCAGGGACGAAACAGAGTGTGCACAAACTAAGCAGGGACGAAACATTCCGTGACACTGGATGTTGGCAGAGTGTGTACACACTAAGAAGGGACGAAACATTCCGTGACACTGGATGTTGACAGAGTGTGCACAGGCTAAGCAGGGACGAAACATTCCGTGACACTGGATGTTGGCAGAGTGGGCACATACTAAGCAGGGATGAAACATTCCGTGACACTGGATGTTGGCAGAGTGTGCACATACTAAGCAGGGATGAAACATTCCGTGACACTGGATGTTGACAGAGTGTGCACAGGCTAAGCAGGGACGAAACATTCCGTGACACTGAATGTTGGCATGCAGTGTGTGCACAAACTAAGCAGGGACGAAACATTCCGTGACATGGGATGTTGGCAGAGTGTGCACAGACTAAGCAGGGACGAAACATTCCGTGACACTGGATGTTGGCAGAGTGTGCACAAACTAAGAAGGGACGAAACATTCCGTGGCACTGGATGTTGGCAGAGTGTGTACACACTAAGAAGGGACGAAACATTCCGTGACACTGGATGTTGGCAGAGTGTGCACAGACTAAGCAGGGACGAAACATTTCGTGACACTGGATGTTGGCAGAGTGTGCACAAACTAAGAAGGGACGAAACATTCCGTGACACTGGATGTTGGCAGAGTGTGTACACACTAAGAAGGGACGAAACATTCCGTGACACTGGATGTTGGCAGTGTGTGCACAAACTAAGCAGTGACGAAACATTCTGTGACACCGAATGTTGACAGAGTGTCCACAGACTAAGCAGGGACGAAACATTCCGTGACACTGGATGTTGGCAGAGTGTGTACACACTAAGAAGGGACGAAACATTCCGTGACACCTGATGTTGGCAGAGTGTGCACAAACTAAGCAGGGACGAAACATTCCGTGGCACTGGATGTTGGCAAGGAAAAGACTAATGTTTCATGAATAAACTCCTTTAAGAAAGTTGTGTGCTTACTCACAACTTAACAGATCTACGTGTTTTAAATATACAAAAACACGCTGGTGATACAAATGTTGAATCAATAGGGATTAAGCCGGGATGTGACGCACAGATGGCGATAATCCCATGCTATGGACAGCTGCATTGCGCTAAGAGGTATTTAGTACCCGTAACGACCTGTGAAAGGCTTATATAAATGTACTTACGCGCTTGGCAAAGAGGGGGCCAGGTTCATTTTTAAATTATTCTTCTTATGGTGGGTGTATGATCACTTATATTTGCCATGAACTTTCTGTGTAGTATCGTCATCGTGTTGCTGGTGATTTTGAACTGTAAGTTTTTTTATTTCTTTAGTTAGTTAATTGAGCCCTATTTATTTTAGCTCGATTGTATCTAAAGCCAAAGGCTTATTGCATGCTTTCGAGTCCGTTTCCTCAGTAGAATCAGTACTAGATGTATTTGGGGAGATATAAAGAACCAGTACTTGTGCATTTGAGGATCTTAAGAACGCTCCTAATTTGGGGAACGTACACGTGACCTCCATGTCACTATGATACATTCGATGCAAATAAATATAATTATACATACGGTTATATGTACAATGTTATTTAAAATTAAACTAACCTCCATAATAATTACATTCGAAACAATTGTTTTTGCATGTGTTCAATAGTATCTTTTCTCGAACTAGATTTGGTATTTTTAGACTAGTGTACACACATTTTGTTTGGCGTATTATATTTGGATTCCCTCTTCTAAATTACTTAATCATAAATGTAAACTATACTTGAGCTTAATATGTATAATTTGACATTGCCAATAACCCCCATTTACATACGAAATCGAACATCTAATTAAATACAGTCGTCGAGAATGCAAACTGGTAAAATAACGTGACGCAATGAGTGGTATTTGATATTACCGTATATATTGAAAATGTTACAATCGAAGACAACTTAGCGATATCAAAGATGTAAACCAATTGAGTAGCAACCTATTTACATGACAAATCCGTTTTGATAAATGTATGAAACAGGTCTAGTTTTCGGAAACAATGAACTGTCATCCGCTATTCAGGAACTGATTTTAGGAACTGGGAACGGTCGGTCCACTGCTTGAGAATAAATCTTTTTTTTTGAAAAGTGGGGAATATGCGTCCACTATTCAGAGGTCGGTTTGAGAAACTGGGAACTGTCGGTCCACCAAGCCAGCTATAAAATACTTAACCATCGTTTGCGCATTTCTCTACTGATTATATCACATTTCAGATGTGTCAGTCAATTAAATTCTGTAAAAATATCTATATTTGTTCACATGGAATTTCCTTTTTTGTATTTACCCGTGCGTAGTCACGTTCCTTTATGGGTTTCGGATTTTGGGAAAAAAGTAATTTGTGTCGGTCACTTTCCTAGGGGTTTGTGTTATATTCACGGATCGGTCAACCGACACAATCATCGAATATTTATATCCCACTAATAACAATGACTTTACATGAGAACAACGGCGTGCTTCCGACGCTGCCCGAAGCCAATCTTGCGTTTGCTCGTAAATGTTCGGATATCGTAGCGGAAGATTCACATGGAATATATTGTCACACACAAACTAAAAACGAGCATTTTGTATCTCGTTAAATGTATGTTACCATACCACGTCTAGCGTTGAAAGTTTTGCTATCGCTTTAAGGAACACTGATTTTTTACAATTGATATTTATTATTACGAAATATTCGTTGATTTTGAGTATGAATGTGGCTTGAAACATACACCTTTCATTTGCAAGACTTCTTTGACTTATTATACGTCACGTGTCCATACGGTCAATCTGGTGAATGTTTATATCAAACATATACTCTAGTTAATTAATTGGTACACCCATTTGTAGATACAATTAAATCCGGCACAATATGTTGCCGACATTAATACGATTTGTAACCCGTATTGTTTCACACGTAGCACGTTTTGTTATTGACTAATACCCTCATTATTGTTTTGTCGTAAAATCCAATCAAGGAACACTTTTATCGAACAATAAAATCTCAAGGTAAAGTTACACACCAATAAAAATCTATCAAATTGTAATTATCTCCTGCGGGTTCATTTGACTTGCAAACGGATATAATAATGCACGCAACAAAAAATGAACTCAGTAAATTGATGTGAACCGTTTAAAGCGAATACGCAGAAAAAAGGACGTTAGTGTGTGTCAGCTATGGAAATAATGTGACACAGTCTAAATGGAAATAGGCAAAGTACATCAAAACAGTTACTTTCAAAATCCCAGTTCCCTCTTTGCTGTCACCATATTAAAGTTAATACTATCACAACTGTAAATGACCGCCGTTTTTTTAATACGTCAATCAACGTACAGACATGGCTTAATTAAATTCAAATTAGTATTGAGCGATTCAGAAAGCATAGCATAAACTGTTAAACGAACGTGCTTCGCTAACACCTTTAAAATTGAGCCGCGCCCCGGGAAAAGCGGGGCTATATGCATCAGAGATCGTTTTGTACCAGATTACACTTTGCAGTCCGTTTGTATGTGTGTGTGTTTTTTTTGTTTAAAGAAAGATTTTCTGAGCGAAAATCCTGCTTACGCGAAAAGTGTCGCCCTTGATAAGCCTGTGCGGACTGCACAGAGAAACCTGTGGCGACACTTTACGTACATGCATTAAACCCCGTTTTCCCAGATCGTTGCTTATTTATGATTTATTAACTAGCTTTCTTATAAAAATGTATTTCACGTATTTTAAACAGTTAACCCCTTTCTTAAAACAAGCAGGTAGCCTTATGTACCTCTACATGGTTTTGATTTGCTATATTTCACTGAAGCATATTCAAACTGAGCAGAACGTTTAAAAAAGTCGCAGTAAATGGTGTAATTTTCTTACGAAAATAGGTAATACAATAGATATTTCATTCACACTTTAGTTTCTTGACTCTTTAACTCTTAACAATACAGAAATGACGTTTTTATGTAGTAGATTGCACTGATTTCCATTCAATTAGAAAAACATAACAAAACTATATATCGTATACGATCTGGAAAGATTTTTCTTATGATTGCATCGGTATCTGCTGAAGGGATTGCAGTTAAGATCTTAAGTTTATGTGACAAATAGATTAAGGGTTATGATATATGAATAGTCAAACGCAACGCCATGTTCGTAAATCAAATGCATAATACATGTACTATGTTGAACACATACGTATCGCTAATTTCCATTTTTATTGAGTTAAATGAGAGATGTTGGAGCGATGTTGTATTAAGAAAATCGACACATTAATTTAAATACGAGGTCTAACTTTGGGCATTCTAATTTATTATGTTAATTGTTTTTTGTGTAGAATAATTACGGCAAAGTGGTGTAACCTTTTAAATCACTTGATCATTATCGCTAAATCACTACTTTGTCGCCGTTGATATCCCGGGCAAATTTAATTGTTCTCAAGGATAAAATACACGGTACTCAGTGATGCTAAAAGGAACAGGTTTCTTTTTTTTATTTTCTTAGGAGAAAAATGCAAACAAAAAATCATTTAAGTCTTCAACTCAGTAGGTTTTTGTTCGTAAAGTTGTTAAGTCGGTTTTTATTTTTTGCAAAATAATTGACTTTATAATCTTCATATTTGTTACTTTGCTGAATACCCCAAAAGGGAGTAGGATGGGGAGTGGGGGATATATATTTTAACCGTAAACAACTTACATATTAAGCGATGGACATTCCTATACATGTTCCATAAAATTAAACGCTCGAAAGGGTTAAGTTAGTATTGAACGCTTCAAAGTATGCCAATAAAACACAATTATTAACTCCGATTTAATTATTTTGTTTTATTGGCATACTTTGAAGCGTTCAATTCTATATTATCCACACCGTTTTGAAACTCTATTAAAAAAATCTTACCAAAAGCTTTCCATGTCAAGCTTTAAATTCAACTGCGCATGCTCAGATATTTTCCATTTCTGTTTCAGATTCCGGTGCAGTCGTAGACAGAGACGCACAAGAAGGAAAATCGGTACTGCTGTCAGTGTTAGGGTAAATATTATTGGACTACATTAGAACTACGTCGTGCTCCGAAGGCCCCGAAGCTAATCTCGTGTTCGCTCGTAAATGTTCCGATATCGTAACCGGACATTAACATGGAAATAATAGGACACACAAAATAAAAACGAGCATTTTGTATTGCGTTTAATCTTATTTACCAGACCACATATAGCGTTGAAATTTTGGCTATTGCTGTGAGTAAATTGATTTCGTATGTGTTAACTTTATTTTTTTCGAAAGATTGTACGAAATATTCGTTGATTTTTAGTGTTCATTGGCTTATAAGTTATGAAGAAATTTGCGTCGAATATGAGTATATAAGGACTAAGTGCTAGTTTTATTTCTGATAAGCAATACTGTACAATTAATAACATTCGTCGGCATAAGTTTTCGTAGTTTTTCAAATCATAACTTTGTCGTGCACACGTTATTTTTTGGCATTGAAATTAAGGAAAAACTTAGAAGTTTGCGTCGGTCATGTTTCAGATGTGTTTTTGTTAAATTCGTGGATCGATCAAGTCACGAAATCAACAAACAATACTGGCTACATAAAAGTGTATAAGTAATTAAAATTTTACAGTAGTTATTTATACAAAACGCTCTTATACCTATTGGGCGAGGATCAAAATGCATGTCATACAGATGATAATGTTTCCTTTACATATTTTACCTGTAGATCACTTAAAGACAGCCGAAATGATGACGGTCGCTATGGCAGTAAAACAGGGTGGGACAAGTATAGCGGGGATCAAACCGCACGCAGAGGCGGGGGAGGCGTGGTCGACGACGATGGCGATGACGCGGACCTCGACACTGCGATAAGCGTCCTAACAAAGGCAGTCGGCGACATTGACCAAGGGAAGACGTCAGTGCGTCTGAATAACAAACCGGAAGTCACGAGCAGCTTGATGCAACTCACGAACAACCAAGAGATTCCCGCGAACGTTGCTGCTATCATAGACTCGACTTTAAGCAACTCGAAGGATAAAATTACCGACAGCGTGGCAGACCTTATCAAGTCGGCATCCAGTAAGACTACCTCGTACATCAACCAAGACGACCAAAGCGATGTTGCGCGCGCCTACAACTCGGCGACCGGCAAAACGAACAAAGAGTTTCCGGCGAACTTCGCAGACTTCTTCAAGTCTTTCCCGAGCACTAACGTAAAGTCCTACAATGATGTCAATTCCTACAATGACATCAAAGTCACTTCCAACACTGACGAACGGTCGAACGTCGACGTCGCAAAAAGAATGCAAGACGCATTCGCGAACGCTGGAGATAACAAACAGGGTAAATGGCAAAAGTTGTCGAACGGAAATTTCTTCAAAGCAGATAACCCGTCGGTTCAAAAATATAATGACGTCAAAGTTTCTTCTAGCATTTCAAACCCCGATGGGTCCAATATTAACGTCAATAACATCCTTAAAAACGCGCTCGGAAACGCCGGAAACACAGGAAATGCACAGAGCTGGCAAAATGCATTCAAAGGAGATACGCCATCGGTTCAAAACTACCGTGACGTCAAAGTTTCCACCGGTAATTCTGACGGATCAAACGTTGTCGTCAACAAAATCATTAAAGACCACATTGAAAACCAAGGCGGACCACAAGTTTGGCAAAATTCATACAATGCTGACACCCCATCGGTACAAAATTACCGTGACGTCAAAGTTTCTAACATAAATTCAAACACTGGTTCCGACGGAAACAAAGTAATTAAAGACGCTCTTGCGAGCGCAGACGGAGCGCAAAAGAACACATGGCAAAGCCCTCCTTCCGGAAATTCGGTAAGAGTAGATACCCCATCGGTACAAGCCTACAACGACAACAAATATCCTACGCCAAACTCAAACGGAAAGTCCGACAACTCAAACACAGACTTTGGAAAACGTTTACAGGACGCCTTCGGTAAAATCGGAAACGGTCAACAGAGCTCATGGCCGAACTTTGCAAACGTGCAGGCTTATCAATATAATAATAAACCGAATGGTCAAGTCAGCTCCACTTCTGATCGACAAACCTACACAAACACAAAAACAGAACCTAAGCAGGTTAAATCATGGCGCGGTAGCTACACACGCGCCCCAAATTACGGCACCACCCCTGGTTCGTCATGGGGCCGCAATAACGCCGGTCAGTGTCTGTTACGAGGAGAGTTATGCAAAGTCGGAAGTGGACCGGAGTGTTGTGCGTCTGACAACGCCTATGGTTCCAAAGTACCATTGTGCTGCACGCGGATAGCTTCTGGTTCCAGTCGAAGCGATTTCGGCCTATGTCAACCCAAGAATCCCGGCATGACATGCGACAGACGATAAACGCGGACGTGTTTGGTCTATCTCTTTATACAACGTTAATGAGGCACGAAATGACAACATGTTGCATTGAATAAACATTAACATAGTACGTGATATTGGTATGCCCTATGGCGTGTCGTGTAATGACGATACTGAGCTGTTTGTTTTGAATTCAGTTATTTATCGCTTTCCTTGTTATAGAAAAAAAGAATATTGGCTGTATATTGCTGTGTGAATAATTAAACTTAACGTATATTCGAGCAACGTTCTTGGAAAACTGGGCTTAATGCATGTGTGTTAAGTGTCGTCCCAAATTAGCCCGTGCAATTATTATATTTACTACAGTTTGAAAACAGGCTAATCAGGCGCAACACTTTACGCCAAGACTGGATTTTCGTTTAGAAGCGACCTCCTAAAAAATGAAAATAGTGTCCTCCCTGATAAGCTTGTGTAGACTGCATAGGCTAATCTGGGATGACACTTTACGCACATGCATGAAGCCCACTTTCTCCGAGAACCAAGCTCCTTTGATTACCTAAATCTGATGCAACTCTTTTGAATTCAACATGTAGTAAAAATATTATTTAGTTGAACAGTTGCCTTGCATTATTTCCATCCACCACTTTAGTACTGACACATTTATTGTGATGCCCTGGTATAATTAAAGCATCTGTCCGCTGAAAATTATTTAAAGCATTTCTAAAACTAAACAACGTCAGTTCCAATAAAAGAAAGTGAAGTTTATTTTCAATGACATAATTAGTCCGTTTATGCAAAATTCATTTAAAAGATTTTTCGTTCAAAAGAGTTAGGCTCTAAATAAACATACAATCTGTATACGGTTGGTTTTATTATAATGTTAATTTATTTCCAATGGCATTAGCAGTTATCGTATGTACGGATACAATTAAATATCATGCAATCGTTTTTGCGATGTTGTTGCTCGTTTTTGTTCTGCTTGGATGGCTAGATGTTTATACGAAACAATGTATTTATTGGTACAAACCGCTCGGTCAGCAGCTGGCGCGTGCGCGTCGCGACCGAGGCGAGAGTCGCCCGCAGAAGATTTTCTCACCTGTACATATTTCCTTATAGAGGGGAACTTCTGCGGGTGGCTCTGCTAATCCAGCTGAGTCCGTCACCCTCGAGCCAGACGTCTTCTACACTGCTGGTTTTGCTGTCTTCTCCAAGATGCAGCGGACTTGTCACCCGCTGTTTATCGTCAAGAGTTCGCCGGCCCGGACCTGCCAGAGGTCCCGTCTGAAGAGGGCCGGGGACGGCGGGACAGCGAGACCACCAGTGTGGGGGATAAACGGGACGGACCTGGGTCTGTGCACTGCGCGGGGGGGGGGAACCCAAGAATATCGAGGGGAAGGCTTTGGAGAAGGACCCCGGGACAGCGGTACTTAGTACGCTTAACGCACTGGGGAAACTGTCTCGGGGATGAATACGACGGCCGATGACTACAAGTGGGCCATAAAGGCGGAGCTGTGAGTTGCAGCGGTGCTGTGTTCAGGCATGAATTTGTCTTTTGAGATTGTCTATCTACCAGTGCACATTAAGGTCTCATTGGCCACCTTGCAATGGTCTATTTGGATCTAAATTATATCTTTGGCGAATACCCGGGAAGCCGGGGTAAATTTGACCTACTTTGGCTCTAAATTAATCTTTTTCCCCTGAAAGGTCACAGGGGCAGGTCCATTCTTAATAACTCCGTGAAGGGGCTCGAATGGACCTGTAAATAAACTCTGAACAACAAACATGGTACAAACCGTTCAAGGACTTAAAATTTCAAAAAGCAGTCCCGCGGACAAATCACAATTAGAGAATGGTCAATGGATATTCAGTCCCGCGCTTTTGCAAAACGGGCTTTAATGCATTGCGTTAAGTTTCTCCCAGATTAGCCTGTGTATTACGCACAGGCTAATCAGGGACGACACTTTCCGCTTCAAAATATTTTTTTCTAAGAAGAGGCTTCCTCTAAACGAAAAATACCATAACAGCGGAAAGTGTCGTCCCGATGAGGCTGTATGGGCTGGGCATGTTACTCTGGGACACTTTACTCACACGCATAAACCGCGTTTACGCATATTGCAGTCCAGTGCACTAGCGATTCATCTAGACGGATCCGAATTTAACAACGTCGGTGTTTTTTAATCATCGCAAAGCGTGACGCACAATGCTTTTGAACGCCTGCGTGCGTTTCTCTACTTATTCGCAATCGATGTTGTTGATGAGTGAAACAACATAATATATTCGATGTTGGATGTTGACAATACTAACACAGTTGATGCCGATGTCGATGATTTTGATATCTAGTTCGCACTCTAAGAAACTGTAGTTTAGTATGTCCTATTACTGGTGTTAACAAACTGGTGTAAATAATTTGTCAGTCATTCAGCGATCGAAGCAAAAACTGTGAAGCCCCATTCCACCAAAACAATAATACAAAGGGTACGACAATTTCATCAGTTGATACAACAGAAGTGTCTTTGCTCGAGACATTACACGCCTTCGGGTGTATAGAACCTATACGAATTATTATTATCAAGTCGTTTATCGTTTGACTTATTTCAACGCGTTTTTTCTTTATTTTGGTCGGTAGAAGTTAGATTTCGTCGAAACTTGAACTGTTTATAGTATAACAACTGCATGGCTACAAATCTTCCATATAAGTGTTTTCATGTAAAACCTGAGCAAAACGTCTTCAACTCGACCAATCTCACGCACATTTTAGTATTCTGAATTAAAAACCACAAATGAAAACTATTGTCATTCGACGTTTTAACTCGATATAGTTTGTGGTCGCTGATGTATTTACGGCCGTAAGCGATCGTGTTGTTACTAACTGTCAACAAGACGCCACATCCATATGTATGAAATAGAACACACAACAGTTTTAATGAACATATACGCATTATTTTGCCAAATAAATTTAAGGCCGCGTGTGTCATTTTGAATTAATAATTCGATATATCCGACCTAATAAACATCCAGTTTGAGGCATCAATTGATATATCCGATAATCCGACCCAATATACATCCAGTTTTTGGCATCAATTGATATATCAGACCCAATATACATACAGTTTGAAGCATCAATTGATATATTCGACCTAATACATCCAGTCTGAGGCATCAATTGATATATCCGACCCATTATACTTACAGTTTGAGGCATCAATTGATATATCCGAACCAATATACATACAGTTTGAAACATCAATTGCTATATCCGACCCTATATACATACAGTTTGAAACATCAATTGATATATTCGACACAATATATATAGAGTTTGAAGCATCAATTGATATATCCGACCCAATACAAATACAGTTTGAGGCATCAATTGATATATCCGACCTAATATACATACAGTTTGAGGCATCAATTGATATATTCGACCGAATATACATACAGTTTGAAGCATCAATTGATATATTCGACCTAATATACATACAGGCATCAATTGATATATTCGACCCAATATACATCCAATCTGAGGCATCAATTGATATATCCGACCCAATATACATACAGTTTGAGGCATCAATTGATATATCCGACACAATAAACATACAGTTTGAGGCATCAATTGATATATCCGACACAATATACATACAGTTTGAAGCATCAATTGATATATCCGACCCAATATACTTACCGTTTGAGGCATCAATTGATATATCCAACCCAATATACATACAGTTTGAGGCATCAGTTGATATATTCGACTCAATATACATACAGTTTGAGGCATCAATTGATATATTCGACCCAATATACATACAGTTTGAGGCATCAATTGATATATTCGACCCAATATACATACAGTTTGAAGCATGAATTGATATATTCGACACAATATTCATACAGTTTGATTCATCAATTGATATATCCGACCCAAGGTACATACAGTTTGAAGCATCAATTGATATATTCGACCCAATATACATACAGTTTTAGGCATCAATTGATATATCCGACCCAATATACATACATTTTGAAGTATGAATCGATATATTCGACACAATATGCATAGAGTTTGAAGCATGCGTTGAGGCGAACATCAAGCAATACCTAATACTAACATACCACAAGATGAATCCCACTAACGAGATCGTTGCAACTTCATATTGATCAATTACAGCTGAGGTAATAAGGTGGCAGCACGATGGCGACGTCGATGCAGTGATAGGTATGTTTCGCCGTTGTTTACCCTTTATTACTTGTATTAATTGTTAATGCCGCTCTTTTTCAAGCCATGTAAGCAAGAAAGTGATGAGCGGCTATTTGTATCAAAATTCGCTTCATATCTCGACTTTACTCGCTAGGAATTTTCTTAGTGGAGCTGTAATTAAATCTAACCGCTAAGAAATTTTGCAGCGAGCAAAGTACACGTATAACATATTGTTTAACTAAACTTACAAAGGTCTACACTTGCGAAGATGCTATTGCCATCCGTGGAATGCATTCACATTTTCCTTAGCTTCAATTATTATGTATGTTCATTCCAAGCTCAGTTACAGCCGCTACAGACAACCATGGGCCAACCGAAAAGCCAAACGGTCATAATTAATTAGAGAGTTCAAACGTACAAGAGCCAGCGTTTGACGATGCACCGATGAACTTGGCTTGTCCCGTTTGTACAGCGCTTGATTAAAATTTCGATGATTGCTGGTTCGACCCCTGACCTGCAGAATAAATTGTGTTGGTATTGGTCACAATACATTAATACATACCTCTGACTGGGACGATACTCTTCAAACATGCATTAAGCCCAGTTTTTTTCAGAACGAGGAATTCGCAATCCATGAACATGGTTTACTGAAACTCCTTGTACCCTCACAAAGCTCAGACAACAAACCTTGCCTCAGCTGCAGCCAGTCCCGGATTGCACATTGGGCAGAATATGCAACTGTCAGTTGGCCCCGCGACCCATAGAAGCCACAGGAAACCGTGGTGAAAGAATTAAAAATAATTACAATGATTATGCTTGTAAATTCTTATTCTAATAATGACATAATGTCGTATTTGCGTTACTTTATTTTATTTTATGCTTTCCGGTTGTGTGAAATGACGTCATTATTTAAGCAAAAAAGACACAAAACATTTATATGCAAAACATTAACATTTAATGTGTTGGATTTCGTCAAAAATCGGTTTTATTTTACTCGTGGTTATATAAAAAAACTATTTTGTCTATGATCACTCGTGAATAATACTCAATATTTCATCCAAAAATCCAATCAAACAAATATACTCTACAGAACTTAATTTTAAATCTATCTATTTTGCCACAATTGATGTCTTTTCAGCCTCGGCAATGGTAGGTAAATTTAAACTAGTGATGTCAATCTTGGCACTGGCGTTCAGAGAGACAGCCAAGAATGAACAGAGAGGCAGCATTTTGACAGAAATGCATCTACACCCTTGAATATCCTCTACATAACTATATCTTAAATCTATCTGTATTGCCACAATTGATCTCTTTCCAGCCTCGGCACTGGTAGATTTATTTAAAGTTTGTAATTGAGTGCTTTATATTGATAAATGTAAACATTGGATCTAAAAGCTCTAGTAAAACAATCAAGAATTTAAATTTAAACAAAAGAAAAAACTGTAAGCATCGACAGTGCTCCAACCACTGACCCCTAGAGTTGTGAAGTTAAAGTCTACCACTTAGACCGCTGGAGTAAAAGTCTACCACTTAGACCCCTGGAGTTCTGGAGTCGAAGTCGACCGCTTAGACCGCTGGAGTTCTGGAGTAAAAGTCTACCACTTAGACGATTGGAGTTCTGGAGTAAAACTCTACCATTTAGACCACGGTAATTCTGGAGTAAAAGTCTACCACTTAGACCAATGAAGTTATGGATTAAAAGTCTACCACTTAGACCACTGGAGTTCTGGAGTAAAAGGCTACCACTTAGACCACTGGAGTTCTTGAGTAAAAGTCTACCACTTGGACCCCTGGAGTTCTGGAGTAAAAGTCTACCACGTAGACCACTGGAGTTCTGGAGTAAAAGTCTACCACTTAGACCACTGGAGTTCTGGAGTAAAAGTCTACCACTTAGACCACTGGAGTTCTGGAGTAAAAGTCTACCACTTAGACCACTGGAGTTCCGGAGTAAAAGTCTTCCACTTAGACCACTGGAGTTCTGGAGTATAAGTCTACCACTTTGACCACTGGAGTTCTGGAGTAAAAGTCTACCACTTAGACGATTGGAGTTCTGGAGTAAAACTCTACCATTTAGACCACGGTAATTCTGGAGTAAAAGTCTACCACTTAGACCACTGAAGTTATGGATTAAAAGTCTACCACTTAGACCACTGGAGTTCTGGAGTAAAAGGCTACCACTTAGATCACTGGAGTTCTTGAGTAAAAGTCTACCACTTGGACCCCTAGAGTTCTGGAGTAAAAGTCTACCACTTAGACCACTGGAGTTCTGGAGTAAAAGTCTTCCACTTAGACCACTGGAGTTCTGGAGTATAAGTCTACCACTTTGACCACTGTAGTTCTGGAGTAAATGTCTACCACTTAGACCCCTTGAGTTCTGGAGTAAAAGTCTACCACTTAGACCACTGGAGTTCTCGACTAAAAGTCTACCACTTAGACCACTGGAGTTCTGGAGTAAAAGTCTACCACTTAGACCACTGCAGTTCTGGAGTAAAAGTCTACAACTTAGACCACTGTAGTTCTGGAGTAAAAGTCTACCACTTAGACCACTGGAGTTCTGGAGTAATGTCTACCACTTAGACCACTGGAGTTCTGGAGTAAAAGTCTTCCACTTAGACCACTGGAGTTCTGGAGTATAAGTCTACCTCTTTGACCACTGGAGTTCTGGAGTAAAAGTCTACAACTTAGACCACTGTAGTTCTGGAGTAAAAGTCTACCACTTAGACCACTGGAGTTCTGGAGTAAAAGTCTACAACTTAGACCATTGTAGTTCTGGAGTAAAAGTCTACCACTTAGACCACTGGAGTTCTGGAGTAATGTCTACCACTTAGACCACTGGAGTTCTGGAGTAATGTCTACCACTTATACCACTGGAGTTGTGGAGTAAAAGTCTTCCACTTAGACCACTGGAGTTCTGGAGTAAATGTCTACCAATTAGACCACTGGAGTAAAAGTCTACCACTTGGACCACTTGCCCATCCGTGCTCATACAATGAATGATGTATTTTATACTTTATATAAGCAATCATCGTAGCTTCACAAAATATAACGACAACAACTACATAACTCTCCAAATTGTTCAATCGTTTCGCGTAGCAACACTTAATAATTTTCAGGTTTTTAAATCGTCAAAAGATGCATGTAATGACAATTTTAGAGCATGGTAAATGTTCAGCATTACTGTTTCCTCGCAAATATCATATAACTAAAACGAAAATTTGCGAATCTTAAACCACATTTTTAATTTTGTCAATTTAACAAAACGTGAAAATGCCCCTTTAAATTAGTGATATCAACTGGGCACTGACGTTCTAGTAGGCACTAGGCCTCCAACGTTTCACTTCCTATAGGCCTCCGCGGTGCTTATGGGCCACTGGCTACAACTATGATATTTGAGCCTTTCCTGTTACACGAAAAGAACACAAATTGTGTTGCTCATATCCAAGCACTGTTTCTATTGTTTTAAGTGGATGCAACGTTTACGTTAACTTTATCACACTATTAAAATCATGATTTTATAACATGCACGAATTATGTCTGTAAAGAAATCATGTCGTTTCTCCGAGGTCTATATCTGAGCGTATGCAGAAGGAGAAATCCGTGTGTAGATGACAATAACGGAAATGCAGAAGGAGAAACCCGTATACCGATGACAATAACGGAATGACGTTACGGTCAGTATAAATACGGAATATTACGCTAGTCAATTGTTCCAAGAGTTTGTATCACTCGAGTGGCTTGTGTGATGACGTATCACACGAGAGGCGGAGCCTCGAGTGTGATGCGAAATAGCACAAGCCACGAGAGTGATACAAACTCTCGGAACAATTGACTAGCGTAATATTCCTTTTATTATATACAACATCTAACGAAAACAGTTAACAATTGTTGTTTTTACTTTAACAAAACTGACAAAACAATGACTATAACGGTACGCCATACTTTATTTAAGACGCGTATGAATACGTTTATGTAAATTAACGTGTAAACATTCGAACCGGGAAAACACAGGTTTCCGACACGCTTACCGTAATGCAATCGTTAATCCAATGTTTATAAACAGCAATTAAGTTGACAACTTTAATCCGATGTTTATAACAAAAACGTTGAAACAATATGAACTTCCACTTCTATCTTCCATGTCTTTATCGAAACTTAGTTTAAACCACACTATTTTATTGTATTCTTATACATTTATGCATGATAAACACACACTCCAAAATACGTTTTGAATTCGTTCGATGTTTTTAACAAATAGTTTACTGATAAAAAACACCACGTCCGACAGGTCCTTAAATTCTATAGAGTTTAGATAAAAATATTGTGTTTAGTCGTAGAAATGACGTCGCACGATGTACCACCTAATATATTTCGTAATATTAAATATTTCTATTTTCGGTGCGCGTAATGTGACGTCATTAAATGGGTCGAAGTATTCCGGCTAGTATGGTAATACGGAATTGGAAACAGCGAGTAGCGTAATACGGTATTTTTTATTTCAACGATTGATACAACCTGTATTTTGTTAAAAGCATTGAACAGGTATATAATAAAAAGAGTTATGAATGCAGTCGACTTCCCAATTGACAACAGAAATGGAGGTTACAAAAAACTAACAAGTATCCTTAAGAATATCAATCAAACAATTTTATCAGACATTTGAAAATTTTCAGACTCACTGCGAAGTTGATTGTTTTGTATGTCGCATTTTGGACCTTCAAACGTATAAAAAAACATTGATTATTGTATAGTGCATTGTGTACACACCGGTCTTACTGACAATAACGTAGTGACGTCACCATCTATGTATAGAATGTTGTATAGTGTGCAATGAATAAAGGCACGACTCAAAACGAGATTTGTCTATTTTTCGGTGACGAATATATTACAATAATATTTGCAAAGCAAATTAAAATACATTTCGCCTTCTGGTCATGTACACGAGTCTTATCACATTTGCGCACGAACAAGCAATCAAACGACACATACTCGATAATCGAGCGAATTGTTGATTAGCCATTACTATAAAACACAGTATTTAACAGATATATGATGTTAAGTAAAGAGATTTTGAGTCAAATCAAATAGAAATAACTTGTATATCAAGAAGCAACGAACCATGTTTTCACAGTCCAGGAGCGCGTGCTTTGTGTTGATAATAACGTTTATGTTGTTCGGAGGTAAGGTTTTATTTTTTATTTCATTTTTTTTTCAACCTTAAACAGTGAAGTTATACTTTAAAGGGACCTTTCCACGTTTTGGTAAATTGACAAAATTGAAAAAAAATACAAAAAGAGTTTCAGATTCGCAAATGTTCATTGCATTTGCGAGAAAACAGTTATGCTGGACATTTACCATGCTCTAAAATATCCATTTATGTTTCTTTTGACGTTTTAAAAAACATGATAATTATAAAGCGTTACAAACGTGAACTATTGACAAATTTGGAGAGTTCTGTCAGTATCGTTGAATTATATGACACTGCGAGGACAGATAATATAAAATATGACATACTAAAATATAACATACCCTTGCTTTATTAGCAGGGATGGTCGAGTGGATTAAGCGTTTGACGTTTACTCGTAGGGTCAGTGGTTCGAGTCCAGTTTTTACCTTTTATTATTTTGTTGTTTGTTTGTTGTTGTTGTAAATTACATTTATAATTTTACAATTGTTTTTTTTTAATATGGAAAAAAACACTGTGTGCAGATCGTCATATCTACTGTAGTATACATCATTCGAATAAATTGAGACAAAGTTGAAGAGATTTTTACAAACAAGAAATAAATATAACATTTTTGTTCTAAAACTGAATTAACACAAAACATCTGTCTCCACTCAATAAAATACATTAAAGATAAAAAAAATGTCTTAAAAAGTTTTATATTCTAAGGCATTCCTAAACTACAATTGCCTAATAAATGTGTGTGATTAAATTACATGTATTGTGTTATGTTTAGGCGATGTTTCTGCGGATAAAGACTCCGAGGAAAGTCTGAAATCTCTCTTGAAGTCACTGACAAGGTACATTAGAGCCGCGTTCTAGAAATACTGTGCTTAATGCATGTGGGCAAAGTGTCATTCAAGATGAGCCTTTGCGGTCCGCACAGGCTAGTCAGACACAACATTATCTGCTTTGAAGGAGTGTTTCGTTTCAAATAGGTCTTTTCTATAAAAAAAAAAACTGAAGGTGAAAAGTGTTGTCTCGTACTAGCCTGTGCACACTGCACGCGCTGGTACGAGCTGCACTGGAACGACGATTCACGCATATGCATGTCACCAAGGTTTCACAGAACGAGGATCATTATATTCCTTGTAACTCGTGTCTTGAATTGTAAACATTAAGTCAAATATTTCAATATTTCTAGTAAACATAGTAATAAAATTAGATATTGTGTAAAATAATTAAAGCGAAATTTCCCCGTATATAGAGTAGGGAGATTTAAGTTGACATTTTATCATCAATTGACATTGTGTTAATATAATTCTTTGTATAACAAGCAAATTGGTCATCAAATTGTTATTACAAGAAAAAACGACACGATTTCGTCACATTTTCAACATTAAGGACGTTTTTACAATTATTTTAAATCATTTTTGTCGTATAAAACAGAACAGTTTCAATTAATATATGCATACTTGAATTTTAAAGAAAAACACGTTTTGTCCATTTCTTTCAAAAACACGCTCCAAGAATGAGGAACAGACCCTTTTCAACAAGTATATATGTATTGCAGTTCGCTGAGAGACGGAAGTTCCCTTCATGCCGACGGTATGGCCAGAGCCTTCCCTGGTTCCATTTCCGGCGGTGGCAGTGGGCCGGATACAGCTGCTCTCGACGAAGCGATACGCATAGTCGAGAACATCCTGGCTAGTGGCGACACCAATAAAAATCTCGTAGAAACCCTCGAGAAGTTGATCAACATCCGAGACGTCGTGAAGATAAAACACCAGCGCAACGGAAGTCCGGCGAACCGGAAGGCGGAAGTAAATCTCGAACGAGTCGGCATGGAAAATGAGCGGTCACTATTACAAGGCAAAGAATCGGAGGCGGCTCTTGCTGACCGCGACTTCCATAACAAAAACTGCTTCAAGCTAGGACAGATCTGCGGCTTCTACCGAGACTCCTGCTGCGCGCGCGATACGGAGTACGGATCGAACGCGTCGCTTTGCTGCATCAGGCTTTCCGGCGGCGAAAATGTCCTCCTGAGCGACCGTTACGGGTACTGCGTACCAAGCTACGCCTCCTACACGTGCGATGAGATGCAGAGGATGTACAGCCTTTGGCAGCGTTAAGCGGCCGCCGCACCGGAAATGACACAATCCGTCTGTGGGATTGCTTGCCGGCGAGGCTGGTGTTGTTGTTTTTTTTTGCAAACTCGTTTGCCAACACTTTAAACTTTTTCGCGTGCCTGGGCTTGCGGGGATTCCACGACGAATAGTGTATCTGATGTTAGTACAATTGCATTAGCCTTAGTTACTCTCCTTATGTGCATTTCATTAAGGAACGATCCTTTTTTAATTGTATAAATCTTTTCGTAGCTCTTTTTGGGCTAATAAGCATTTTTTCCCAATGCACGTTTTTACTCTTGAGCATAAGGCTAGCAGTTATTTTTTAGTGTTTCAATTATTTGTAAATAATTCCCGTAAATATTTATTCAATAAGATATAAGCAGAATACATTGTTTTACTTTCCAATAAATACATGTTTACACGCTGTAGTCTGTGGATGTTCTGAAATACATTCTACATTTGAATTTAGTTTGCAAATGATTTCCTTCTTGGTTGGCAACGTCCAATGGCAGATTTAAACCTCGGTCTGGGAAAATGGGCTTAATAAAAGTTTGTAACATGTCATCCCAGATAAGCCTGCGATGTTCTCACAGGCTAATCAAAGAGGATTATCCGCTTGCATAGTATGTTCCGTTCAAGGAAGTCTCTTCTTAGCGAAAACCCAGTAAAGGCGAAAAGTGTCGTCCCTTTTCGTTCGTGGCGAACTGCACAGGTTAATCTGGGAAGACACTTAAAGCACATTCAGAAAGCCCAGTTTTCCCAAAACTCATCTGATTTGTTTCAGTTCGTTAAATGTGTAAGTATATCCATAAAGGTGTTGGTTTGATTGAATTTCAAAACACTCTCTTGACGATATAAGCGACATCTCATTCCACAAAAGTATAGAAAAAGCCAACAACCGGAAATACATACTTTATTTTTCTATTTTTTAAATGCACGTACCATACACAAATTACATATGTCGTTTTGAGTCATTTTAAATGTATTTTTTTATGTATATTAATATTGTATTATATCCATGTTTGTCAACTCCGGTGAATATTTCATATTTCGTAAAATGTGTTTACTGTTAAGTCATGTTCTTTGAGTGTGCATCTAGTCAATAAAATACTGGTACGTACATATGTCTTTACGACTTTACAGATGCTGATTATTTAAATCAATTGAACCTTACGGGATACATGTGTGTTAAGTGTCGTATGAAATCATTCTGTACAGTCGGCATAAAATAATCAATGACGACACTGTCTGCTCTTATGGTACTTTAAAAAAGGGCGGAAAGTGTCGTCACAGAATAGCCTATGCAGTCCAGTGTTAAATGCATTAGCGTGAAGTTTAATCACTGATTAAAATATGCGGATTTCACAGGAAACAATACTTAAAAAGACTTAAATTTCTATTTTATAAATGCACGTACCTTACGCACATTGCATAGTCGTCTTTTATGTCGTTTTGAATCAATATAAATGTACATTTTATGTAAATTAATAATGTATTATTCTTACGTTTGTCATCCCAGTTAAATATGTCATATTTCTTACCATTTGTTTTTAATTTTAAGTCGTGTACTTGGAGTGTGCATATAGTCAATAAAATACTGGTACAAAAATGTCTTTACGAATATTATAACAGATGCTGATTCTGTGAATAAATGGAGGCTTGCTCTGGAAAACAGGACTTAAAGGGGCCTTTTCACAGATTTTGGCATTTTTTAACTTATTCATTAAATGCTTTATATCGATAAATGTAAACATTGGATCGTAAAAGCTCCAGTAAAAAATCAAGAATAAAATTTAAAAAAGGAAAAGAACATTGCCCGGACCAGGTTTCGAACCAGTGACCCCTGGAGTCCTGCCAGAGTCCTGAAGTAAAAACGCTTTAGCCTACTGAGCTATTCCGCCGATTACACATACTTGTTATATTTTATACCTTATATAAGCAATCTTCGTAGTTTCACAATATTTAACGACAAAAACAGAACTCTCCAAATTATTCAATCGTTTCGCGTTGCAACGCTTTATAATTTTTAGGTTTTAAAATCGTCAAAAGATGCATATAATGGCTATATTAGACCATGGTAAATGTTCAGTATTACTGTTTCCTCACAAATACCATAACTAAAACGAAAATTTGCGAATCTGAAACAACTTTTTTCAATTTTGTCAATTTTCCAAAGCGTAAAAAGATCCCTTTAATACCTGTGTGTTAAATGTCGTACCAGATCATTCTGTACAGTTGGTATATTCTAATCAGGGACAACACGGTCGGCTCTGATGATATTGTTTGCTACAAAAACGCCTCTTCTTAACGAAAATCTAGTTCAGGCGAAAAGTGTTGCCCCAGATTTGCCTATGCAATCCTGTGTTTAATGCATAAGTGGGAAGTGTCATCAATGATTAAAATGTGCAGACTTCACAGACTAATATGGGACGACACTTCACGCACATGCATTAAGCTTCGTTTTCCCAGAGCGCGGCTTGATGCTCAGTAATAGGTAATGGGACCCGAAGTCTGTCAGTTGAAAAGCAATGTTTCGTTACAGATGTTGAATCAGTTGACACGCTTTAACCACATCTGAAAATAAACAACATTCTAACACATATTCATATTTATTACATTTCTACGTTTGATTGCATTCCGCGAAACTTAACCACTCTGTTTTTTCATTCGTAAAATGGTAAAATGTTTACGTTTATGCCATTTGACGAATATGACACCGAATATGAAACGGGGATCTTACGTCATCGAATGCAAAACGGTCGGCAAAAATAGACATGTACCAAACTGCATTCCGTGTTTTAAATATGATTAAATCATGTATAGGACATCAAAGAGTCCTTATATAGCATTAAAATATGCCTCCGCAACTCATACAAGTGTAGTGTTAGTTTGTACCATGCGTTCCCAACTGTACTGTGTTAAAAATGATCAGTTTTGAATCGAAGAAATGTCAGTGACGTCCATAAAAACTAGTGCCAGTTACAGATAAATTTGATTTATTGTATGATTTTATGTGTTTAATGGGAAAATGTCAGTGATTAGCAACTGCTAATTCAATGTTTCAAACAGAGATTATATAATTTTATACAATTTCAATAATTTCTTACTGAAACCTACGTCATTATAAAGTTAGTATTCGCGTGCATTTCTCCAGCTAAACTCTTTTAAAACGTATTTTATTGAAAAAACATAAGCTAAAACGTATGTTACTGTTTTCATTAGATAATCTATTCTCTTCAATAAATGGCCATAAGTCACAATATACTACTTTAAAATGTAGGAAAATTAATGTAAACATGCAAACTTAATTAACAAATAATGTAAACATTAACTCACGTATGGTCCCCCATAACCAAAACTTAAATAATTCACTGAATGGTTTCACTCAAGACAGCGAAACTTGGCAAAACTATTAATTTCACTGATCACTCGTGGACAATAATCGACTATCTAACAAAACAACAAATATCTTATATCTACTATAAGGAAGGACTTCGGTTAATAAAACAAGTTTCAAAAAGGTCTCCGTGATGATATGGATATGGTATCCGCCTAGCGACCAAGAGGAAACGGGTTCGATCTCCTCCGTGCGAGCGTTCTTGAAATGGTTTAAAAGACACAAAGTACCGGTTTACCCCGAATCGGACTCGAGAACGTTTTAATAATATGACAACACTTAATGCACATGTGTTGAGACCTTTTTTCCAATAACAAGGCTGAAATTTATCGCACGATTTTTAATGAGACGAGCATCTGATATTTGAAACACAACCCTCATTCGATAAATCCATCCCGTGAAACACGTTACTTATATGTTACTTTGTATGAGCAGTTCAACTAGGCTTATCGGAGCACTAACTATGAAATATGAAGAAGTGAAACTCCAGCTGCTGAAGCAGTATTGAATTCTCATTATAAACAATTAGTTGGTCCTTTACTTAAGGCAAGTGACCGATTGCCCAAACATTACAAAACAGACACATTTTAACGGATTGCATGTTAATCTTGACTTTTACACGATGATATGCGGGGATTCACATCCAACCAGTGTGGTTATGTTAGGTTAACGAACTTTTCATTGAAGGTTCAAATAACAATAACTACAATGCCATATAGCTTTTTCGCGTTCTTCCTCTGTAATCCTACATTACTCACTTAACAAAGGGCACCCATTTAACGCAGGTTTAACAGGGATTCACAACAAGTTGTTTATTGTTGACGGTTTCCAAAATTTTGAAAATGATTAAAGATTAAATTGAAACTAATTATGATTAAGCAGGTTGAACAGTGATATAACACCAGTTGTTTATTTGTTGACAGTTCCAAAGTTTTGAAAATTATTTAAGATTGAATTTAAACAAGAATTACATTTTGCAATGTGATCCATAAAATAAACGTAAATATAGTTTTTTTGTAGCATCGCACTTCGGTGATAATGTCGATGCCGCTATATGTTTGGACGATTTTTTATAGATTCTTTTCAAACTTAGAACAAGATATTTTTCAGTTGCCCAACGAAACTGTAGACACTTTTTGTACGAATCACGATTTTAATGCAGATGCCGATTATAATGACGAATTAGATTTTACTATATCGACTGATGAAGTTAAGAAAGCATTCAAAAGATTAAAACGAAATAAGGCATATGGTATAGACTGTTTACTAAATGAGTATTTTATTGAATGTAGTGATATTCTCTCGCCATATATTTGTAAAATATTTAATGCAATATTAGTGTCGGGTGTTTTTTTCGGAAAGTTGGGCGGATGGAATTATTATTCCACTGTTCAAAAAAGGCGATCGTTGTTCTGTTGCAAATTACAGAGGTATCACTTTATTAAGTTGTTTTTCAAAGTTATTTACAACTATATTGAATGTTAGAATATCGTCATTTTGTGAAAAATATAACCTCAATTCCGATGCACAGTTTGGTTTTCGTAAAGGTTTGTCCACTACGGGTGCCATATTTTCCTTATTGTCTGTTGTCCAACATTATTTGAATAACAACAAACGGCTATATGTTACATTTATTGATCTTAAAAAATGTTTGACAGTATATATCGAAATGCACTTTGGTATAAATTATACAATGCTGATATACGTGGTAAAGTTTTGCTTATTATTAAAAATATGTATTCACATGTCAAATCACGTGTTAACATTGTAATAGTCTTTCTGAATACTTCGAATATTCTGTCGGCTTAAGGCAAGGCGATGTTGTCTCCCCTTTGCAAGTGTCTCTATTTTTAGAGGACTTAGAAATGTTTTAACAAAATAATGCAAATGCTGATATTGAGTTGAATGATATTGTTATGCTGGTTTTACTTTTTGCTGATGATATGGTGATTTTAGGCAAAACGCCCCAAGAATTACAAGCACACTTAAATAATTTAGCAATTTATTGCGATAAGTGGAGTTTAGAAGTCAATAGTTTAAAAACTAAAATTATGGTATTCACAAAACGTGGTGCACTACGTGAGAACGAGCGATGGTCGTATAAGAACGAACCAATCGAAATTGTTGATCAATTTAATTATATCGGCTGTGTTTTTAAATATACTGGGAATTTTGCATCAAATAATGAGTTCTTAATTGGTAAATCTTTAAAAGCTTTATTTGTTACATAATCTAAAAAAATATCCTTTCAGTCCAAAGTCATGTTGTGAATTGTTCGATGCTTTTGTAGGTTCTACACTTAATTATGCGTCCGAAGTTTGGGGTTTTACCAAGTCAAAAGATATTGAACGTGTGCATTTAAAATTTTGTAAAGCAATACTAAATGTCAGGAAATCAACTGCATCTGTAGGAGTATACGGCGACTTGGGGCGATACTCTTTATATATATCCAGGTATACGAGGATCATATCGTATTGGTGTAAGATTTTGCAGAGCGATAATATAATTATTACATCTTTGTATCATAGAGCTTTAGAAGATTGTAAACTAGGTCACTCTAACTGGGTGTCCTGTGTTAAGAAACTTGTAGATGATTTTGGGTTTTCAGGCGTATTTTTAAACCCAGAAAATGTATGTAGTTCTTCTCCTTTCATATTTAAGGAGCGGGTTATAAGTAATTTTATTCAAGAATGGCAAGGGTTATTACTGCGTAGTCCAGTTTTAACAAATTACGCTCATTACAAAACTACTTTTGCCTATGAAAAATACCTTGATATATTGCCTGTTAACCTGAGGCCATTTGTTACACGCTTTAGGATTTGTGCACACTCATTAAGAATTCATACGGGCCGTTATGGCTCTAGTAATATACCAAGAAACGAAAGATATTGTTTGTATTGTGGTAGTCGAGATCTAGAAGACGTGTACCATTTTATATGTATTTGTCCATGGTACATTACTGTAAGGAGAAGATTCCTTGATAGAAAAGTTTACGTTAGACCTTCAGTATATAAATTCAATTTGTTAATGGGATCTGTTAACGCATCTGTTCTTTAAAATATTGCAAACTATATCAAATATGCACTAGATATCAGACAAACTGTTACCGTGTAATACATTTACATCACTCTCCACGTGAATGTTACGTAGTCTGTGTACTGTATTTGAATCAATATTATTTTTTTGTTAAAATCATTACCTTAAACATTACCTAAACAAACTGACCACTGATTTATTGTATTTAATCACATTATTTTCTAGATTATGTACTCTGTACCGATCTCGAATAAAATGTTTGTCTTGTTGTCTTGTCTTGGTGTTCAACACCAAAAGACCGTACTTAGTAAAGTTTAAACTATTTGAACCACGATCTTTGAAAACGTAGCTTAAATGCATGTACGTAAAATGTCGTCCCAGATCTACTTGTGCATACCGCAAAGGCTTCTTAGTGGCGACACTTTCCGCCTTAGCTGGATTATCGCTAAGAAGAGGCTTCCGTTATACGAAATATGATATATAAACGGAAAGTGTCGTCCCTGATAAGTTTCTGCGCAGGCTAATCATTGACGACCATTTCCGCACATGCAACAAGCCCTGTTTTCCCAGAGAGCGGCTAATTTGTTTTAGCTATATTCTATCGAAAAGCCCTTGGTTCGAACTCTTATGGAGACACTCCCATCGAGTCAGTTTTCTGTATAGAAGCAATACTCGCTGTCTTTCGATGAACTCTTTGGAACCCTCCCATGTTGATTGGACTGAATAGGTATCGAACCAGGCGCCGTAAGGCGGACACCATATCAATACGCCACCTCGAGCGTATATAGGTGTTGAAGACCAATGTTTGGGTAAGTGCTACATAATATGTTGTTGCACTCTTCCCTGATCAATATTTTGCAAGTATTCGATGTTGAAAATTAGTTGATGTTTGTTTTCCCTTTTACGTGTAATGCCCATTATTGGCGCACTTGGTGCAATATGATCCGCGCTGTGGAAAAACTTGACTAAATGCATGTACGTAAAGTATATATAATATAGTTGCAAAAAAGAGACAGACAAAACGTCATAATTCTGTCAAATCAGGTCGGACAGACAAACTAAATGCCAGACGATCGGATGGATTGGTACAACACTCAATGTCTCCCGCTGATTGGCGCTTAAACCACCAGTAGTGCCCAACATAACGGGGATACGAGGCCCGTTCATTTTGGTTAGGTGATCACGTAAACATGCGTGGCAATTAAACACCTTAGACTTAAATTTAAATCCTACGCATAATAGCTCTGTTCTTTACTGACCGATAGACAACACTATCGCAAGGAAAATGCAAACATCTCTGGCGTTGTCTTTCTTCACATGTCGCTACTACCACTGAATGTGTTTTCGAGTACCACCAAAAATTGAGTCGCGTTCTTGGAAAAACGGGCTTAATGCATATATGTAAAGTGTCATCCCATATTATGCTGAGCAGTCCGCAGAGGCTTATCAGGGACGACACATTCCGCGTGTATGTTATTTTTCGTTTTAAGCAAGAATATACTCAACAAAAATCATCTTTAGCCGACGATCTTCGTATTTCCTTACCAAATAGATATCCTTTAAACGTAAATCCATAAAAGCGGAAAGATTCGTCACCGATTAGCTTGTGCGGACTATAAGACGGGCACTTTGCACACACATTTGATATTCCAACATGGTCATCCGAGGTTTCGATCATTTTCAAGATGGGGGGGGGATGTTGTTATTTTGCAGTTTTTGTTATTGTAAACTATTAACAATAGAGACTTCTTAATGTTCCGACCCTCCTGGTGGTCTAAACGGCGTAATTTGAGGAAAAAAGTTAATGTCATTGACTTAGTAAACATCCTTCAACATATGTACACTTATGTACTAACCGCTTTTATCTTAAGTTTTAAATATTTTTTAAATCCCTCGGTTATCGGAAGCTATAAAAATCTCCAAGTACCCTTTCAAATTGATGGTCACGGGGGTGGGGGGGGGGACAGCCTTTTGAAAAAAAGGGCAGAGTTTACGATCAAGTGTGCAACTTGATGTGAAGTCCTAGAAGTGATTGTTTGAGGCACTGCGACGCACTTTAATTTGGATCCGGTATCGTATCTTCATTATTTAATTAAATAGCAAAGAAACTCGGAAAGGAATCAATATATTAACTGAACAAAATGTAAACAAATACAAAATAAATAAATAGAATATGTGCTACTTACAGTAGCGAATTGTAGGTTTTCATTCAGGAGAAATACATTATGTGTGAAGTTCGGGACGGGTTTGGTTCTAGTTGATATTATAAACAGTCTTGCTAAGTTTCACTAAGACTCAGTCAACATAAAGCATCTAGAGCAGTTACAGGATTTGAATTTGTTACTTTGGGTTTACACGCTACGGAACCATATTCAAACTCGCCCAAGATATTATCAAGATAAACACTCTTACCAAGTTTCATCATAATTTAGTCATAACTGTTGCTCATTTTTAAGATCCGCCCTAGGTTTTTGACGCACTTGACCGAGATTAAAAATTGCCCTATATATTATAAAGATTAAGTATCTTTGAGATTTAGGCATACATGTTGCTTCTTTCTAGTGGAATAATACGTTTTAAATTAAGATTTGACCGTGCTACCTAGGTTTTGGATGCACCAGATTCAAACCGTTCTAGATAGTGTCAAGAAAAACGTTATTTTCAACTTTCATCAATATTGGATGAACAATGTTGCCTTCATACTGTTAACAAGCTAAAAGTTGGCGACGCACAACACACGACGCACGACATAGGACATAGGGTGACCAGACCAAAATAGCTCACTATGAACACTACATGTGAGCTACAGACGGATAAAATCAAGCTAAAATTACCGTGCATAACATAATCAAAGCGCTTTAGGCGCTGAAGGCCTGGGGCTAGATTAAGTGTGCATGGGAAGAAGTATTGTCCGAATTTCTCCCTTTGTCCGAATTTATACGGATTGACCCTAGCGGTTTAGTGCAGAAGCTCAGAGACTGTAAGAAAATACAATATATGTGTATATACTATAGTGTATAAAGACGGTGTAGGACTACACGATACTGGTGTTGGGAACGATAACCTTTGCTCAACTCTAAGGGATCAAGTAGAGGTTCGTCTACATTGGCGGTGAAGATAAACAACAACAACATGGTCGCAAAAAACTGTTACTGTTGGCGTCAAATAAATCAATTGCAATAGCCTAATATAGCGTTTTATTACACATTTAACAGATCAGGAAAACATTCAAACTTCCTCTGTAATGTGTATACAAAGGAAAATCCTCTTACTCTGCTAAAGAACGGTGTGCAGATTGTGTAATTTGTCTCACGTAGGACTTTTCGCGCTCGATTTGCGCGCTCGATCTGCGCAGTGAAATACCTTATCCGGTACCTTCGTCTATTTCCGAGAATGATCGTGATTTTTTTTTTTCATTTTCTTTTTTCTGAAATGTCTTGTAAACGCAAAATAAAATAACAATATTTTAAAATATGTTTATAAATACCAAATATTATGTCTTTAAAAATGTCTCAGAAAAAAATTCTTCTTACTGTCCCGTTAACACTCGTATCTTTTCGGCCTAGACCGTCAAGTGAGAGACGCATGAATTTGCAAACAATAAAAACTGTCGAAGCCAATGCTTAGCAACACTGTTATGTTATATAGTGATGTTCTGTATTTACAAGGCGGGTTATTGAGATCTGCGAAGAACTAATTTTATTGCGCATAAATAAAGTGGTAAATCGGACTTTTGGGAATTTGGAGTGCGGCAGCGAGCCAATTCAGATAGGCTCAGAAATTTGAACCATTACTATGGCCTTGGGGCTACGCCAAAAACTATATTAACAAATGTATCCGTTTACTATTTAAGGAAATAACATATATCTATAGCAATACTTAATATTATTCTCAAAGTCCTGAGAAATCAACTGAGAATTATCCGTATGAGTTAGTGAGATATATTAATTCCAGTAGTTGCCTTATGTAAACTGTGATGCTTTATGAAATTCATTAACACTGCATTAACTGTTCGTTTAAGGCACAGTCACAAAACAAAGTAAAAAGCATTTACCTTTAACAGGCATTCCAAGCAGTATCACACATTGTAAAACATAGATCGATGGGAAAATGTTAAGAATGCATACATATATATGTAAAGTTTGAATAAAATCTTTCATGTCATTCCCGAGAAACTAGCTTCCGAAACCTTGATCTGCACATATAGTGCTAAGTGTAAATTGGCTCCTAATTTTCACAAATATCACACTTCCGTTACATTCTAACAGAACCGGCTTTTAGGGTCAATTCAATATGGCGAACACATGCGTTTGACTTATATCACTCGGCTTTAATGATATATAACTCATGAAGCTTGCCGAATACCTTGACATGACTACATAGTGTAAATGTTCATTTCTAAGTCTAAAAATGGTTCATAATTGTGACAAATTTCAAACTAGAGTTACCAATCTTGCTCAATGGAGTCATTCGAATATGGAGAGTACATGTTTTAAACTTGAATGAAATTCCTGTGAAACTAGCTAACCGAAAAGCTTAAACATAGTTCAAAATCCAACGCTTGGGCGAGTAGAATAGCTTTCTAAAAAGCCGAGTTTAAAATGCAATCACATTTTGCGAGGATAGACTAACAGTTACTTGGCTTTGATCAGAGAAATGGATCGGTATAAATAGCAAAACAATTACATGTATATTCCCCCTTGACCTTAAATCATGTATCCAAACATCATCCCGATCATGTTATTACCATCATTATATTATCAAGAACTTTCGGAATACAGTATGCTTGAATATTTATCTGCTTTGATAGCACATTACATATTTTAATCAGATATTATCACAACATAGAGGATATTTGTTGGATTCGGTGGAATATCGAATTTATTTCACGAGTGATCATAGAAAACAATATTTTCACGAGTGGCGAAGCCACGAGTGAAAATATATATTTGCTATGATTACCAGTGAAATAAAATCGATATTCCATCGAATCCAACAAATTTTCTTTTTATTTTATGCTTTTTTGACCGTTTATTTATATTGTAAATGAGTTTAACTGGATAATTTCGCTGGATTAATGACGTCATTTCGTTGAAAAAATGACGTCATTTCACAGTAAAACAGTGAAAAATATCGATATTTGTCACTGTTATTTTTCACTGTTTAAAACAGTGGAATACCAATTTTATTTCACTGATATTTCTCTATAAACCACCGGAAAGCATAAAATAAATAGAGGATATTCGTTGGATTCGATGAAATATCGATTTTATTTCACGAGTGATCATATAAAATAATATTTTCACGAGTGGCGCAGCCACGAGTGAAAATACGTATTTTTTTATGATCACGAGTTAATTAAAATCGATATTTCATCGAATCCAACAAATTTTCTTTTTATTTTTTGCTTTTTTCACCGTTTATTTACATTGTTAAAGAGTTTAACCAGATAATTTCGCTGGATTTATGACGTCATTTCGTCGAAAAAATGACGTCATTTAACAGCAAAACAGTGAAATATATCAATATTTTTCACAGTTATTTTTCACTGTTTAAAACAGTGAAATACCAGTTTTATTTCACCGATATTTCTCTATAAACCACCGGAAAGCTTAAAATAAAAAGATATATTCGATGTTGAATCTGTATGTAATAGTTATATACATGTAGTTAACGCATACAATTTATGAATTGTAAGAAGTTTTGTGGCCCTGCCATGAAACTTTTCAACCCTTTAGCAATTTATAAAGTTAAACTTATGTAACTTTTAAGCAAGGTCTGAATCTCATCTACCTGTGAACACGATTGAAGCACAATTAGCATTCAAATGACAGGTTGTCAGCAAGAACCCTTTATAACTTTAGTAGGTAATGACCTAGACCCATCTTTGCCTTAATCCATTCCCACCCTAGGTCGTGTATGAAAGCTACCTACTTACAACATTAAAGCGCAATACCTCTATCTAAACTTTTTGATTGAGCGGAGACTCTTTTTCTATGTTTAGCATCAGTGACCTTGACCTATTTGACCCCAAATGTAAGGGTGTACCAGAGCATTTCAAGAAAATTTCCGAAGATCGACACGTTATATTAGCACATGCAGAGGGAGCGCCGCCATCAACATTGGATGCGACCTTTAATTAACTTAAAATGTTAATCATCGCTTTGTGAGTCGCAATTTACTAACTCCAAGGCAATTCATTTGACAAAATTTAATGAAACTTTGATAAATGAGCAGAACACGTCAAGAGAAACGTCCAATATAAAATTGAAGACATATATTAGACGTTTGTATTTGTTGATAAATGATTCGGACCTGTGACGGATTCTTAAAACAAATTATTGACTTGATTTGACGAAATGTGTAAACAAAAATCCTGCAGTACACCTTCAAATGTTAAAATAAATGTAAACTTTGTTATTTTTATGCGTTAGTTACTTTTTGCTTGATGTGTTGGCACCGTCTGACGGCTATCAGGCGGACCGGCATTACAATATGGAATACATTGAACTGTTTACTGACGGCCATCAGGCGGACCGGCATTACAATATGGAATACATTGAACTGTTTACTGACGGCCATCGGGCGGACCGGCATTACAATATGGAATAGGGTAACTCGCCCTTGAGTCGGACGGGTTAACGTTATAAGTCTATAATACAAAGCTTTGTGATCAAAACCGGGACTCAGCTTCTGCAGGCTTTAACTATAATATCATGGGAGTCTATTTTACAAATAATTATTTGATTCCCAGCTTATTTTCATTGAAAAATACCCACTGAATTCGCCCATGAGTCGATCACATTCGCCCTTAACACGGACACAGATTTGTATTTAGCATTTATTTGGTTATCCTTTCCCTATCAATATTAAAGTGTAAATTGCACAGTAACAGTCCTGTGTTGATTTTTTAAGTGTAATATTTTGTCAGCATGTTGACGAAAATATGTTATAAAAAGAGGAAAATTGACATGGTCACTTGAAGTGTCTATCCGTCCTTTACAACAACAGAACCATTTGTAGCACTGGGGGTAACAAAGAAAAGTACAGAAATACAAAGATAAAACATTGTGCGATCCTTGTTGTTTGTGAGCTATTGGATTCTTTATAGATTGAGTCATGTTAATTTGAATGAATTTGTTGTTAATTTCTCATTCGTATGCCTCTGCCAGTACATAAACGCATGTTCGCCATAAGGGCGAATTGCGTTCGCCTCAAGGGCTAATTGAGTTGTAATTCATTGTTTACTATAAAACCTATACAACTGAGCGAACAACTGAAAATATTACATTTCATTTTTATAGAATAAGGTTATGTTTGCAATATTAAGTCATTTGTGAATGAGCTGAAGCGTATTCTACCAAAATGCCGATGGTATAAAGATAATCGATAATTGAAAATTCTGAATTTTCCGTCACCAGAAATTATTAATACTGTAACGAATCAAAATTCATGGTGAGATAATTTTTGATAATGTCTTATTTTGAAATGTTATTTATTTTTTGAGAATGAAGGGTAAATTATTCATTATGACGTCACAAATCGTGCTAAACAAAACTGATCTTTTAAAATTACATAGATAAAAATGTCCCACTCAAGGGCGAAATCGACTCAAGGGCGAGTTACTCTACATTGAACTGTTTACTGACGGCCATCGGGCGGACAGGCATTACAATATGGAATACATTGAACTGTTTACTGACGGCCATCAGGCGGACCGGAATTAAAATATGGAATACATTGAACTGTTTACTGACGGCCATCGGGCGGACAGGCATTACAATATGGAATACATTGAACTGTTTACTGACGGCCAACGGGCGGACAGGCATTACAATATGGAACACATTGAACTGTTTACTGACGGCCATCAGGCGGACCGGCATTACAATATGGAAGACATTGAACTGTTTACTGTCGGCCATCGGGCGGACCGGCATTAAATATGGAATGCATTGAACTGTTTACTGACGGCGATCAGGCGGACAGGCATTACAATATGGAATACATTGAACTGTTTACTGACGGCCATCGAGCGGACAGGCATTACAATATGGAATACATTGAACTGTTTACTGACGGCAATCGGGCGGACCGGCATTACAATATGGAATACATTGAACTGTTTACTGACGGCCATCAGGCGGACCAGCATTACAATATGGAATACATTAAACTGTTTACTGACGGCCATCAGGCGAACCGGCAATAAAATATGGAATACATTGATCTGTTTACTGACGGCCATCAGGCGGACCGGCATTACAATATGGAATACATTTAGCTGTTTACTGACGGCCACCGGGCGGACAGGCATTACAATATGGAATACATTGAACTGTTTACTGACGGCAACCGGGCGGACCGGCATTACAATATGGAATACATAAAACTTTTTATTCCTGATTTTTAATTATTTTCTTTGATAACAAAAGTTTGTAAATCACCTTACGTTTTCCTCATAAAAGAAGTATCGACATTTTAGTCGTGCTAATATTGACTGATCGCATCTTCTAATGTGCGATATGGGAACAAAACTGATTATGATCACGCAAATCTGTACCAAATAACAGTAAATCAATGAATAATTCACATTTGAATTTGTTATTGTTTGGAATCTGAACACGTATACACTAATGTTCTTAAGCAATGTAGATACTAAATGAATTTCCTTGACGTAACCGTTCTTGCCCCGTGTTGTTGCATTTCATCAACCGACCCATTTACTGCAACAAAAGAAAACGGACATGGAAAGTAATTAAAAATTATCACGAAATACCCAAATTTAATATTTTAATTTAAATCTGTCGTCGACAGTCAAATACTTATTTCGTATACGCTATTTTTGTTTATGTCTATGCAATGATTTAAGTTCCAAATGATGCTAGATTACATTACATTACGGACAAAATCAAACAGACGCAACACATGCACTCAACATACAGTATACTTTATTGATGAAAATATCAACCTATGCACACACAATGAAAACAAAATGAACTAGACCAGTACAATTATTATCTAAACCATATGCTATGCCAGTTTTTTGTTTCTATATATTTGAAAATATAAGTGGTAGGGACTCATGTACTTGATCAATCTTCAATATTCATAAAGGAATAGAACTTAAAGTGAAACCTTGAACCTACGCCGACCGGACGCATTATGCCATATAGTTTGACAAGTACCAAGTCATGGCAGCATCCCTCTATGTGTAAGGAGATTCTGTTTCGGACACAAACTATTTACTATCTATGAAACTGAACTTCAATCTTTCCTTTGGACAAGTGTTAGGCGCTTAAGAGCTCTATACCGGGCGCAATTAGACTATGAACACAGAAGACATGTTCTTGTGCTAAACATATCCGATCTTTGATTGCAATATGGATTCCAACTACGTTGCCGATAGTGGACTATAATAAATCATTTGACCCCGACTCCGACGTGTTTCCACCAGAGGGGTATGATTTGAACAAACTTATTTACAAACTAACGATGTTAAATACCAAATTGATAAAATCCGAGCCTTTCATATTGAAAGTTTAAGAAGGAAATGCAAAAAATATCTCAAATGCCCATGCGATCCCTTGGCGTTACCAGTTTTGAACTCATGTGAATGTAAGATGTAAATCACCAAATATATATATCCTCCTTTTTGGAATTTGTTTTGACAAATTATCTTTTTTTCATATTTATTTTTGCTATATACAGATTTTTCCATTACTTGCCGAGTTAGTTTCACAAAAAAACGACAATACAAGTTATGTCATTTTCTACCTTAAATTTTATGTAAGTATTGATGTGTGAGTACTTACTCTTGCTGTTTAAAGTCTGTATGGTTCCATAGATTCCAGACTCTAGTGCCATCAGCGGTCTTCGCTGGAAAATAGTTGTCAAAATAAAACACTTAATCATAAGGTATATTCATTATGAATGCATTTAAACGTTTACATGAAAAGATTTCATGCTAAATAAGTATAATCCCATCGCGATAATCAACCACAATATAACATGTTAAGAAACCTTCTGGGGGTGGTCTGTTCTTCTTAAAGCAATCGAAGAAGCTGCTCTTGTTCTCGGCAGGCGATTTCTCCACTGCTTCTGACCGTGGTGGCGATACGACACGCCTGACCACCGTGCGCGGGGGAGGGGTCTGTCTCAGCACGGGCTTGATTTCAGCGGGGTTTCGTACGACCGTCCTACTTGTTTGAGCTTGCCTAAACACTGTCCGCGGTTGCATTGGTCCTCTTCGAGCACCCGTAAAACACCTGAATTTAACTAGTGAATTGAAATCGTGGTCGTGTCGTATTTAAGCACGACAAAAGCAACGTTCGTGCTTACAAGTATCGTTTTAAAATTAAAACAGTAATATAAAATACGCTGGGCAATAGGACTTAATTGCGGCTTACCCCCTGGTGATGTTCGAGCAGGCCCCTGGTGTGGAGCAGCACCTGTAGATCATGTAGCCCATGAGCCCCGCCGCCAGGGCGCCCAGGATCACCGCCGGGATCAGCCAGGCCAGGTTGCCTGAGTCACCGAGGAACGAGTCGATGTTGTCATACACAGAGGGCAGAACCGTCGTGGTCGTCGTCGTCGTCGTTGTCGGGGGAACGTCCACGATCACAATATTCACCGGCGAGACGTCCTGGTGGCCTAAACATGAAAGGCTTTCCGAGAGTGATGAAAGAATTCGAAATTTAAAATTTAAACTTGCAAAACTTCTAATACAACATGCTGGCAACAACCATGGTCAATTTGATTTGCAAGTGACAGTGAGATATCACACGTACTTATTGTCGGTTATGCAAGTGCTATATAACTAAACTATATCGACGATATTTTCAACAATATTTCAAAACTTCATTGAAGCGTCAGTGTGATATAAATACCTCGCTGTTTCACAGATAGAGTCAATATGGTCAGTTCAATAATGTGTGTGTATTTCGAAGTTTATGAGGCCCTTTCCGAGCCAGAGGCTACATTAGGTGTGGACCCGGAGTGTCTCCCAGCACTAATACATGTAACTAATTTATTTACTAGACTCACGAAAGTTGGGAAGATTTGAAATTATCGCTGCAATTTTTAGCTATGTATTTGATACTGAAAGTTTTTTCAATTTTGTTGTGGTCTTGTGATGTTGGGGGAAGCCGGACTACCCGGTGGAAATAACCATGTCCGGTATGGTGACCACCAATCAAACTCACATACTTCCGGGAACGGGAATTGAACCCGGGTCGCCTAGGCGAGAAGCGAGTGTACCAACCACTGCGCTTGCTGGATAGCATGTCACTTTAATAAAACTACATTTGTTTTTACCACGAATTCAGTACTACTGCAGAGGCATATTACCGGTCTAGTCAGTACGGCATAACAGCAGTAACGTATAACTACGGAATACCGTAAGGGGAAACGTGGTTACACAATGCGATAGTGCGATAGTACGATGGCGACCATGCGATAGTACGATGGCGACAGCGCGATAGTACGATGGCGACAATGCGATAGTACGATGGCGACAATACGATAGTACGAGGTTGACAACGCGATAGTACGATGGCGACAATGCGATAGTACGATGGCGACAATGCGACAAAGCGATAGTACGATGGTGACAGTGCAACAATACCATGGCGGCAGTGCGATAGTGCGATGAACAATACGATGACGACAATGCGACAATACGATGGCGACATTGCGATAGTACGATGGCGAAAATGCGATAGTGCGATAAACAATACGATGACGACAATGCGACAATACGATAGCGACATTGCGATAGTACGATGGCGAAAATGCGACAATGCCATAGTGCAATAATACGATGACGACAGTGCGACAATACGATGGCAACAGTGCGATAGTACGATGGCGACTATGCGATATTACGATGACGACAGTACAACAACGCGATAGTACGATGACGCCAATGTGATAGTACGAAGGCGACAGCACGATATGACTATCGCATGTCGCCATCGTAATATAGCGTTGTCGCATTGTCGCCATCGTACTATCGCATTGTCGCCAACGTACTATCGCAATGTCTCATTGTCGCCATCGAATTATCTTATTGTCGCCATTGTACTATCGCATTGTCGCCATCGTACTATCGCATTGTCGCCCTCCGGATTTTCATGTGTAACAACAATGGCACTAACAGTATTCCGTATATAACCTCATTGTCAGTACAATATAACTACAACAATGTATTAGCGCATAATCATTACGATAAACATGCAGTAAATTATTACCACATTGTAAGTACGATACAACTACAGTACTTTATCATCGCATTGTCAGTACGATATAACTACAGTAATGTATTGCCGCCATTGTTCAGTACAATATAACTACAGTAATGTATTCCCGCATTGCCAGTATGATATATCTACAGTAATGTATTCCCGCATTGTCAGTATGATATAACTGCAGTAATGTATCACTGCATTGTCAGTACAATAAAACTACAGTAATGTATTACCGCATTGTAAGTACGATATAACTACAGTAATGTATTACAGTAATGTATTACTGCATTTTCAGTACGATATAACTAGAGTAATGTATTACCGCATTGTCAATTCGATATAACTACAATGATGTTTAAGCGCATTGTCAGTTCGATATACCGGAAGTTCCGTATTACCACATTGTCAGTATGATATAACTCTTAAAAAAGTATTACCACATTGTCATTACAATATAAGGTACCTGCCGTAATTTATAACCACATTGTCAGTACGATATTACTACAGTAACTTGCAACGCATTGTCAATTCGATATACCTGCAGTAAAGTATTACCGCACTGCCTCAACTTGTGTATTACCGGACTAATGACTATGATGGTGACTGAACCGGAGTATCGCCTGCAAGTGGCTATGATGGTTACTCAATGATGTATTATCGTGTTGTCTGTACGATATAAGTACGACAGAGTATTACCTGCCTCGTCAGTCACGTAGACATTGAAGGCCCTGCTGGTCGGAGCTGCCACTCCGGTCCAGTCCACCAGAGACACGAACACGCCATTGTTGTCCACGCCAAATTCGCTGCAATCGTCGTAATAAGAGTGAATGTTCTAATTCAATATTGTCCTACCAACTTGTATCTCAGTTTGTAAAGCGTAATATTTATTGTCTATCTTAAACAAAATGACTGAAATTCGCCCATTCAACGTTATCAAGATAATTGAAAATGTGTGAAGACAGTTATTAGATGTTGCGCTGACATAAGAAACTGCTCCGCACCACATCCCACGCTAAGGCGGGAGTTCACGGGACTATGTGTGTATGAAAATACCTGACCTTGGCTTGTGCATGTTGCAGACTAAGGCATTGCTGTCACTTGGCTGCTCAATTGTGTTTGGTAATTTGGAAAAGGTCATATATGAAGGTCAATCGTCTATCAGATAGCACTTTAAGGTTAGTTTAACACATAACTTCTAAATGCATTACAGAATTTCAAATTTTAACCTACATCAGACCATGTGTGCACTAAGGAACAATACACAGCTTTTTAAAATCAAGGTCATACTTTAAGGTCAAAGGTCGAAAATTAACCTCTTAATGCTAAAAGTTAAATTTGGTCGAAATATTTCCTCGGTTACAGAAGGATACTTCTGCTATGGATGACATTAATTATTATTGGTCTAAAACCAGTTTAAAGGTGGGAGAAAAAGAAGACACAAATTGGACACAGGTACATTATAATCTTATCGAAAACCTTCCAATTCACAAAGTATGAGTACTGAGAGCTTGTGTAAAATGAACAGCGATGTAAAACGAATGCACATATTTAAAGAATGAATGAAACCGATAGACTTTGTCGAACCTCAAGCATAACCAATTTAGCTACCTACCCAAACTCAATGAAAACATGTCAAGGTTAAACAGCAAATTGAATAAATAGTGAACACTTCAAAAACATGTTCCTTAAAATCATGTACGTCCCATAAATCTCCCACCCACCCGGGAGTAAGAGGAGCAAACGCCCTATAAGCCTGCGGACTAGTTCTTACCTGGAGTCCGTTCGGTAAGTAAGTCGTCTGTGTTCGGGGAGGAAGTCTCTATCCGTGGCGTCCACGTTGCCGAACTTGGCGCCCGCGGTGGTGTCATTGGTGATGGTGTAGCTGTATGAGGTCTGGTCCAGGTACGGCGGGTTGTCGTCCTCCTCATGGACCGTGATCTCCAACTGAACCACAAACCATTCCATTCCATGGGGCATTGGAACCACAAACAATATTTTTACATGGGCCATTTCAACTTCAAACTGTACCATAACAAGAGGCATATGAACCACAAACCGTACCATAACATGGGGCATATGAACCACAAACCATACAATTACATGAGGCATATAATCAAAACCGTACCATTATATGGGGCATATTAACCACAAACTGTACTTTACCGTGGAACGCATGAAACACAGACAGTACCCGTATATGGGCACATTAAACCACAAACCGCACCATTACATAGGAAACATGAACCACAAGCCCTACCATTACATGGGGAACATGAACCACGACCTGTACCATCACATTGGAACATATGAACCGCCAACCGTACCATCACATATGCCATATGAACCACAAAACGTACCATTACATGTGGCATATGAACCCAAAAATGTAAAATAACATTGACCATATGAACCACAAATCGCACTATTATATTGGGCCTATGAACCAAAAACCGTACCATAAAATTAACCATATGAACCACAAAGCGCACCATTACCTGGGCCATATGAACCAAAAAAAGTACAATAACATTGGCCATATGAACCACAAAGCGCACCATTACTTGGGGCATATGAACCAAAAATAGTACAATAACATTGGCCATATGAACCACAAGCCGCACCATTTCTTGGAGCATATGAACAAAAAACTGTACCATAACATTGGCAATATAACCTAAAACCACAACATTACTTGGGGCTTATAAATTACAAACCATACGATTACATGGGGCATATGAACTACAAATCGTCAATTTACAAGGGACAAATGAACCACAAACTGAATGAACTACTTACATTTGTAGTTGCAGTGAGGTCTCGCATGTACCACTTACTGTTGTAGTGGCAGTGAGGTCTCCTATGTACCACTTAGAATTTTAGTGGCAGTGAGGTCTACAATGTACCACTAACTGTTGTGGTGGCAATGAGGTCTCCTATGTACCACTTAGAATTTTAGTGGCAGTGAGGTCTACAATGTACTTCTTACCAGTTGTAATGGCAGTGAGGTCTCACATGTACCACTTACTGTTGTAGTGGCGGTGGGGTCTCACATGTACCACTTACCGTTGTAGTGGCGGTGAGGTCCCCCTTGTCATACACTGTGATTGTGCATGTCACAACTCTAGAGGCTGCACCTGAGCACGGAATAAAGTGTTTGACTTCTTTCTTTTTATTCATTCTTTAAACACTATACATGGGATTATCAGAACAGTGATATAAAGCAGGCATAAATAATTTTATATAGAACAATCTGTAGCGGAGCTAGAAGACACCTATCATGGTGATATATGTCATATAGAGACCTATCAGGGGTATCTAGATAATATATAGACCTACCAGGGATATCTAGATAATATATAGACCTAACAGGGATAACTAGATCATATATAGACCTTCCAATGATATCTAGATCATATTGAGACCTTACATGGATATCTAGATCATATAGAGACCTACCAGGGATATCTAGTACCAGGGATATCTAGATCATATAGAGACTTACCAGTGATATCTAGATCATACAGAGACCTACCAAAGTAATCTAAATTATATAGAGACCTACCAGGGTTATCTAGATCATATTCGGCTGTCTGCTGGATAAAGGCATCGCATGCGAGCTGGGTAGTGCTCGGTATATGGAACACAGCTGTTCCACCACATCTGATGTCATAGCGACGGGTGTCGTAGTTGTCGGGATCTGTGACGTCAAACAGCGGGCAGTCCAGATTGAGGGGACTGGTCTGACAAAGAAACATTTTAAGATGCAATTTTTAAGTGAATTGGTCGATTCTGATTATTCGACATACATAATTATTATGTACGATCCCAAATAATTATCATTGTTCGACACTTGTCACAAAACTGAAGTGACATTTGTTTTAACAAATGAATCCTATTCAAAATGGTACTTTCCAGACTAGATTCTCGGCGTCTTACCGCGCCCTCCACGGTGTCCAGGGCGTAGCGCTGCTGGTTGAACTGCGGCTTCTCATTGACGTCAGTGACGCTGATCTGGAGCGTCCTGTTGCTGGAGTACTCGCGGCCGTCGAAGGCGCGCACGGTGACGGTGGTGGTGAGCAGACCCTGGCGAGACAGCTCCTCGTAGTTCAGATCGGCCGCCGTCGTTATCGCCCCCGCTGCAATACTTGAACGTGTATTTGCGGAAATGACAGAAAACGTTAAGGAAAAAGAGTGTCATTAAATCCTTTCTCGGTCAGTAAATCTGTTTATATACCTACATCCAAACCGAACAAACACGTACAATGTGAATACATTTAACAAAAAACGATAGGTCGAGTCCGAATATCCTGATTCCCTTACTGTTGGGGTTGAAGTTGAACAGGTCCGCCCCTTTCCCGTTTTCAAACTGGATGTTCCACGTGACCGTGTCGCCGTCGGCGTCGGTGGCTGCGGCGGTGAACACTGATGTGGTTGTGCCCAGGAGGTTGGGGATGCCCTCAGCGGTGTGCTCCGCCACGTCGACCCGCTCGAACTCGGGCAAAACCTTCGTGGGTTGGACCAGTACGGGTGGGCTATTGATGTCTGAACAAGAGAGGTTGGACCAGTACAGGGTTGGCTATTAATGCCTGAACAAGAGGGGTTGGACCAGTACGGGTGGGCTATTGATGTCTGAACAATAGAGGTTGGACCAGTACAGGTGGGCTATTGATGTTTGAACAAGCGATGTTGGACCAGTACGGGTGGGCTATTGATGTCTGAACAATAGAGATTGGACCAGTACGGTTGGGCTATTGATGTCTGAACAAGAGAGGCATATCGTGGGCTGGACCAGTACGGGCGGGCTATTGATGTCTGAACAAGAGTGTCATAGTAACACAGGTGGGTTGAACCAGTACGGGTGGGCTTTCGATGTCTGAGCAAGAGTGACATAGTAACACAGATGGGTAGGACCAGTACGGGTGGGCTATTGATGTCTGAACAAGACTGACATAGTTACACAGGGGGTTGAACCAGTACGGGTGGGCTATTGATGTCTGAGCAAGAGTGACATAGTAACACAGGTGGGTAGGACCAGTACGGGTGGGCTATTGATGTCTGAGCAAGAGTGACATAGTAACACAGGTGGGTAGGACCAGTACGGGTGGGCTATTGATGTCTGAACAAGACTGACATTGTTACACAGGGGGTTAAACCAGTACGGGTGGGCTATTGACGTCTAAGCAAGAGTGACATAGTAACACAGGTGGATTGGACCTGTACGAGTGGGTTATTGATGTCTGAACAAGACTGACATAGTAATACAGGTGGGTTAGACCAGTACGGGTGGGTTATTGATGTCTGGACAAGACTGACATAGTAACACATGTGGGTTGGACCAGTACGGGTGGGCTAGTGATGTCTGAACAAGAGTGACATAGTAACACAGTTGGGTTGAACCAGAATGGGTGGGCTATTGATGTCTGAACAAGAGTGACATAATAACATAGGTGGGCTGGACCTGTACGGGTGGGCTATTGATGTCTGAACAAGACTGACATAGTAATACAGGTGGGTTGGACCAGTACGGGTGGGCTATTGATGTCTGAACAAGACTGACATAGTAACACAGGTGGGTTGGACCAGTACGGGTGGGCTATTGATGTCTGAATAAGTGACATAGTAAAACAGTTGAGTTGGACTGACATAGTAACACAGGTGGGTTGGACCTGTACGGGTGGGCTATTGATGTCTGAACAATAGAGGTTGGACCAGTACGGGTGGGCTATTGATGTCTGAGCAAGAGTGACATAGTAACACAGGTGGGTTGGACCAGTACGGGTGTGTTTTTGATGTCTGAACAAGAGTGACATGGTAACACAGGTGGGTTGGACCAGTACGGGTGGGCTATTGATGTCTGAACAAGAGTGACATGGTAACACAGGTGGGTTGGACCAGTACGGGTGGACTATTGATGTCTAAACGAGAGTGACATAGTATGGACCAGTACGGGTGGGCTATTTCTGTCTGAATAAGAGAGACATAGTAACACAGGTGGGTTGGACCAGTACGGGTGGGCTATTGATGTCTGAATAAGAGTGACGTAGTATGGACCAGTACGGGTGGGCTATTGATGTCTGAACAAGAGAGGCATAGTAATACAGGTAGGTTGGACCAGTACGGGTGGGCTATATAGTAACACAAGTGGGTTGGACCAGTAAGGGTGGGCTATTGATGTCTGAGCAAGAGTGACATAGTAACACAGGTGGGTTGGACCAGTACGGGTGGGCTATTCATGTCTAAACAAGAGTGGACATAGTATGGACCAGTACAGGTGGGCTATTGATGTCTGAATAAGAGTGACATAGTAACACAGGTGGGTTGGACCAGTACGGGTGGGCTATTGATGTCTGAATAAGAGTGACATAGTATGAACCAGTACGGGTGGGCTATTGATGTCTGAACAAGAGAGGCATAGTAACACAGGTGGGTTGGACCAGTACGGGTGGGATATTGATGTCTGAACAAGGGAGGCATAGTAACAGGTTGGACCAGTAGGGGTGGGATATTGATGTCTGAAGAAGAGAGGCATAGTAACACAGATACGCCCGTCAATATAGTGTTGTTAAGGTTAAGATCATACATAGCCTATATTAATTGCTCTTATTTAACCTTTGGCCTTGAAATCTAACATTGACATAGATTATTGTGTGCAGCATCTAAATATGGTTGTAACTTTAGTTAACAAGAGGGCCATGATGGCCCTGAATCGCTCACCTGACTCATTAAGATCAGATGAAAACTATGACCTCTATTGTCTACACAATGTTTTTCTATGATTTGACCTAGTGACCTAGTTCCTGACTCTAGATGACCCAAATACAATCCCAATCCAGATTTCATCAAGATAAACATTCTGAACACAGTTCATAAATATTGGATGAAAACTGTGACCTCTATTGTCAACACAAGGTTTTTCTATTTATTTGACCTAGATTTTTACCCCAGATGACCCAAATACAATCCCACCCAGATTTCATCAAGAATTCTGACCAAATTTCATAAAGGTTGGATGAAAACTGTGATCTCTAATGTCTACACAAGGTTTTTCTATTATTTGACCTAGTGACCTAATTTTTGACCCCAGATGACCCAAATAAAATCCCAACCCAGATTTCATCAAGATAAACATTTTGACCAAATTTCATAAAGATTGGATGAAAACTGTGACCTCTATTGTCTACAGAAGGTTGTTCTATTATTTGACCTAGTGACCTAGTTTTTGACCCCAGATGACCCAAATACAATCCCAAACCGGATTTCATCAAGATAAACATTTTGACCAAATTTCATCAAGATTGGATGCAAACTGTGACCTCTACTGTCTACACAAACAAATTGTTGACGGACGGACGCACGGACAAACGCAGGCACGCACAACGGACGCCGGACATCACACGATCACATAAGCTCACCGTGTCACTTCATGACAGGTGACCTAAAAATATGTGTCGGAGATAAACATGAACAGTTGTGGTTAAAATCCCATAGAAACAAGGGCTGTTTGTAAAACATGCATGCCCCCCTATATGGGCTATAAGTTGTAGTAGCAGCCATTGTGTGAATACGTTTTTTGTCACTGTGAATGGTGGTGGTGGTGGTGGTGGTGGTGGTGGTGTAGTAGTAGTAGTAGTAGTAGTAGTAGTAGTAGTAGTAGTAGTAGTAGTAGTAGTAGTAGTGGTAGTAGTAGTAGTAGTAGTATAGTAGTAGAAGTAGTAGTATAGTAGTAGTAGTAGTAGTGTCGTAGTAGTCGTTAGTCGTTGTGTCGTAGTCGTAGTAGTCCGTCAGTCGTCGTCGTCGTAGTAGTCGTCGTAGTCGGTAGTCGTCGTTCGTGGTGTGTAGTAGTAGTCGTGTAGTAGTCGTAGTAGTAGGTAGTAGTCGTAGTAGTATAGTCATAGTGTCGTAGAGTACAGTAGCAGTACAGAAGCAGTAGCAGCATTACAAGACCAATACTTAAGAATGATCAAATGGGAAAATTAACCTAGCACTGGCAGTAAATATGGGGCTCATTACAGTCAGATTTGGAATCTCTGCTGTAAAATGAGATTTTGAATGAATTAAAGGGAGGCAAATCTGTAATAAAAAGAACATGCATAAACCGTAGTTGTTTCCCTTGTTTGAACCATGCTAAATCCTTACAAGTTTGGAAAGATGAGCTATCGCTCAGGTGAGCTAAAAATCAACTGGTGTGCTTCATTACATAAAAATTGATGTAAAGACTTAGGTCATGACACTCCATCCGACAATGCATGACAATTCTACTAAGGTATTCAATAGTCCATCCATGCTGTACAAAGTTACACGAATGCCACGTGATCTGGTTTGGTGTATTATTTTATTTGACAGATACTCTTGAACTGTGGCATAAACCCTGGACCGATCGCACAGTTCTGGCGTGTCACATTACTCGTCATTCCTGTCATTTTATTTTCAAGTCAATCTCTGCTCGACAAAATTTCGTTCCGGATAAATATTTCCCGCCACCCGCTCTTGTGCCCCGTAGTTTATCCAAAACATCAGTATACGTGTTTATTATAGTTGTTTCAACTACTCGTTAATAGACAATAAAACACCGTTTTATACATATTACAAGTAAATGAAGTACTAGCTCTACCCGTTAAAGAGACTTTTGAATATCTCTGAATAAGGATCGATGTAGTCGAGCTTAAATTATAAGAATCAGAAATAAACACAGAAAGGTCACATTTTAAAGAGACTGGTCACTTCTACTCACCAGTAATTTTTATGGTGATAGTCTGCGGTCCCACGGTGTTATAGGGGTCACTGACGTTGACGGTCGCCACGTAAGGCGTCGTTCTGTGGTCATTCAGATCTTTTGTCGCGTGGATCTCACCGTCTAGAAGTTCAAACAAAATATTGACCACATTTGAAACGTATGTTTACTTAATGAACTTTATTTATTTAACTGATTGTGTTGAAAACTCAAGGTAAATATTGCGTTTCTTTTAATATGTCAGTACAATCGTGAAGTAGAGCTTTGTCCCACACGTGAGCCCCCCCCCCCCCCACCGCATCGCCTGTCATCTATGTTTCAGGTAAAAACGTGAACCGATGACTTGGGTTCAAAAATGTCTTGCACATCTACACCCTTCAGTGCTTCTGACATTACACATTACTATTGCGCATGCTATTTTATATTTGATGTTTCAATGTATTCGTTTCAGAAATATAAAGTAGTTCGCTACACAAACATTAAAACAGTATATACGGAAAAAACACCCGCTCGTCCGACTGACTGACAGACACACGAATCCCAGTATTCCCTCGTTCCAAACTCCGTCTTCGGGGGTATAATTAATAATCATCAGAAATTTATATAATTTAACAACTTTCCAAACTCCGTTTTCGGTTGTATAATTAATTATCATTAACAATTTATAAAATGTCAAAACGTTAAATCGCGACATTTTATCGCCTTGTTAAAGTATCACGTAATGAATAAACAAAAATGATAATAATAATTTTATTTGTGCACATAACATAGCAATACAATCGACAGTCAATAATTTTAACAATTCAGATATATCACAGATAGTTTCCATCAGAGATCATAATACACACATATATATATTTTTCATACTCACATTTTATCACACTTATTGGTCGATATTACATTATATTTCATTATAGAAATATGAGTGCACTGGATTACCCGTAAAGTTTTGACGATAAATCGTACAAAACTTATTTCCAACGGGGCCATATGCATGTCCAATGCGTGCTATTTCTAAATACCCTGTACCACAATACTGTTGCCTTTCGGAACATGAGTATTAAACTTATGTTTGAACAACTGAGCAATGTGCGCAGCGCACGAGCTCCGTGTGCGGCTTACTTACTGGGGTACATCTTGAATGGGCAGGTACACTGCATGGTGAAGGTGAGCGGGTCGCCCTCGGGGTCGGTGGCGGCGGCAGTGTACACCAGGGAGCCGTTCTTAGTCGTGGCGGCAGACACTGTCACAGTCGCTGTAGCAAACACATCGCATCACAGTCTGCTCACGACAATACAGCAGTTACATGGAACACTACTACGAGTATAGAATAATATAGAAATCAAGCGATGTGTTAGAAAGTTCTCGTTGGTGTATGTTACCGTCTATAGCTGGGACCGGGGGGCTGTTGGGGGTGATGGACACCTGGATCTCCTTTGCGTCCGAGTCCGAGACGCCGTCGTTACAGACGATGAAGAGTGAGTAGAGGGCCTGTTCGTCATAGGACAGCGGCGCCGCAGAGACAGGGTCGTAGTACACCCAGTAGTCTACATGGAAAGTATACATGGACAGAGCTAACAAGTACATCCAGTAGTCTACATGTAAAGTAACATGAACTTTTATGTTTTAGGGAATGCAAACGATGGCTTAATGCATGCATAAATCGCGTTCATGATTGAATGCTATTCTAATAATCATAATGGTATATTTAATTACAGAAACTAATATGCATTTTATTTAGCCCCTTAAAACGACGTAATAAAAATTATCTCAATGATGAAATTCGTGATTGTTTGGCTTTTCCCCCCAAATAAATATTAAACTAAGCTTATAACACACGTGCTCAAGTTAAAGCTTTCCTTTCACGATTGTGTACAAAACAGTTTTGAACTTTGAAACTGTTTTACCAACTGGCAAACTTATCAAGCTGGCGAGTAAAAAATCTACTTCAGAAAGACAGCTTTGTTATATAAATGTTGCGATGCTGTTTATGCACAGACATACAAATGTGCATGTCATTGTTGTAATTTAATACACAAGTTTTAATACGTATGATGCACATACTATACAGTTGAACCAGACCTAAATTCATATGACTGGTTTAACATTATGTTCACATACTCTTGCTATTAATTTCTGAAAATGTTTAATGTAAATGTTGCTAAATATGCCTGACAATTCGTATATCAAATTTACCGTATTGCAGTTTTAAGGTTAGTTTCACCTACGACAATATAAACTTTTTTATAATCGCATTATTTACGGTACAGATATTAATAATAATGGAATTAATCTCAAACAAATCACGGACACAATTGACATCATCATTATTTTTAACGCCGGTTGTATTTCAAAGCCATTTTTGTTTAATTTGCCTTTCAAATTCATTAAGATTATTTTATCAAAAACTTGTATTAAACATATGGCACTTATATCTGCTGAAAAAGACTAGGTACAGTGTCATTTATTTCTGGTACGGATATTAACGACAGGAATGTAACTCACAATAAAAAGAATCAACAAGTTTTCTCAAGTTTCTCTTAAAATGTGGGACCCGATATGTCACGTGACAAATCTTGTACCTTTTTTGGCAAAAATGATTAACTATTTTTTCAACGCCGATTGTCTTTTCAATGACACTTTTTTACCCCTTTCAACATACAAATAATTTCTGCAGTGCTTTTTTGACAGCATATTCTCAATGATTTCGTCAGTTAAACGTTTTAAATGCACGAATCCACAAGCATTAGTAGTTTGCACTACCATTACTTCTTGTTAATAAGGTGGAAATAAACAAATGAGCCAATAGGTCCCAGTAGATGTACAAGGTTTATGACATTTGAATTACTGTGGTATTTTGTGCAGAAACGAACACGTCTAGTATTGCTATTATTAATCACACGGCAATTACTTGCCAGCTATAAAAATTCATAGGAGCGGAACGACCTCACAATATATAGATATTATTTAAAATCGCATTAAATTCGGGCTATTAGTTTCTGAGATATCGACGGACTATACGCTGATGTTCAAAAGTGTTTATAATGTTTTTCAACGGTTAAACTGGTAACTAGCTTGTCCACCCACCCTTCCAAAATTCAAACTTGGCCTAGTGATTGTAAAGACAAACATCCTACCATGCATGTTTCAGCAAGATTTGATAAGAAGTATGGTGCCTAGGGTGGTAACAGTCTTTTCTACATTTTGCTGAGTGAGATTTGTGTTGACCCCCCCCCCCCCCACACACACACACACACTTTACCGATATTCGAACTTGGCCTTGATTTTTTTTTTAAATACAAAAATTGAGTTTCTGACCGAGTTTCATCAAGAGCCAGAACTCTGGCACCTAGAGTGGTGACGAGCTAAACACTGACGTCACACATTGCACATCGCACGCCGACGTACGCCGAAACCATCACAACAGCTCAACTAAAGCACTTAGTGATAAGATGAGATGAAATAATAATAAAAACACTGCTTTTTACCGGAAGTGCCGTCTTTGTACCGCAGGGAGAACTGGGGGGATGCTGCTGGCTCGGTTTTGTTAATACGACACGTGACGTCAGAGAGTGGCCCGTCGTCGGTGTAGATGAGCCGATGTAGCGACATGCTGGTGGCCATGTCCTCTCGCAGCGCCACCGCCGCCACCGGCAGACTCGTGATCTCGGGCCGCTACAGACCAGACAATCATAGCAGTAATGTGGTCAACGTACTCTACAGACTCGTGATCTCGGGCCGCTACAGACCAGACAATCATAGCAGTAATGTGGTCAACGTACTCTACAGACTCGTGATCTCGGGCCGCTACAGACCAGACAATCATAGCAGTAATGTGGTCAACGTACTCTACAGACTCGTGATCTCGGGCCGCTACAGACCAGACAATTATAGCAGTAATGTGGTCAACGTACTCTACAGACTCGTAATCTCGGGCCGCTACAGACCAGACAATCATAGCAGAAATGTGGTCAACGTACTCTACAGACTCGTGATCTCGGGCCGCTACAGACCAGACAATCATAGCAGTAATGTGGTCAACGTACTCTAACAATCATCAACCGAGACGGTGTTATGAGTGTTTAGGTTGACCAAAGGAGGAATCATTAAAATTATCATTTTCAGAATGACAAGATTATAGAGAAATAGTTTTCCCACGGGAAGAACACATATCATGTGAACAACATATAAACGCCTTTTAAGCCCATTTTCGACACGTTAATTATGAATTTTTAGTTATTTTACTTGGTCAAGTACTGACTAGACATGTACATTGATTGTGGTGAATCACCATATTTAACAAAACAACTATGCTCGCTTACATCATCGACGACAGTGATAGTGAGTGTGGCAGTTCCGGTCTGGAAGCAGTGGTCCACAACCTCTAAAACCACCCTGTGGTCGCCGAGCGGCAGACCGGCGCTCTTCACCTGCACGTCTGCAGCGAGCAACAACATGTGGATAGCAAATGGCGATAGAACACGAAAACATTCATTCACATTGCCGGAAAATACGTTTATTTATTCTGGTACGGAAATATGGAATAACCTGCCAGCCTGTATTCGACAATCTGTTAATTTACAAACTTTAACAATATATTTTAAGAAACATTTTATTTCAAATACTTAAATGGACTTTTTAATTTATTTTGTACATGGTTTTTGTTAATTGTTAATTAATATATATATTTTATTGTATTATCACCTAACTTATTTGTTTTAATCTTGTTTTTACAGCGTACTCTTTATTACGATTATTCACATAGTTAATTATTATGTTCTGTGTCTTATTTCTAAGAATTATGTCTTCGCATTTCTATGAAATTGTTTAAGTTGTTTAAAAAAAAGTCAAAGAAAATCATCCACATCATCATCAGCATCAGCACCACCGCCACCATCATTTATGACGTATAAATACCCTTGGAAGCATTGGTCTAAGTTTATTAGATATAATTACGTTAGATACCTTAACTGTTTTGTATTATACGTGTCCGGCTATTAGTTCATGTCTGGTTTTCCGGTCAATATATCATGCCTTGTTTGAAGGCCTCATTGAAAATAAGATTACCATTGTTTCAATGTAAATGATAAGTTTGCTATAAATGTGTTGTCTCAATGAGCTACCTTTAAAAAGTAAAAAAAGAGAATTATTATTATTAGTATTATTATTATTATTATTGCCGTGTCGTTTCTCATTTTCGGGGATAGTATTGTGTGTCACATTGAAAGCGTATGTCGATTTCAAAGCGTTTTCCAGATTCCGTAGAAAAACGAGAAACTGACCAATGGGTTTACCCTGTATAAACAGAAATGTGAATAAAGAACACGTGGAGACGACAGCTCCTATTTTTCTTCGCATGAATAATCTGAATGATATATTTTTTCGGATTCGAAATCTTTTGCGCGTGAAAATACTGTAATTGAACGTCCCACAGAATCGGATTTACACATTGAGAAGTGTGAGTAGGGCCGGCTAGCTCAGATGATAATTCCCGACTACAACTCCATGGATCGCTGGTTCAATCCCCTGGCAAGCATAACTTGCGTGGGGGGTATTGGTATAGACATTCGCCACCCAGATAGGATTCACGTAGGGAAGTGTCAGTTGCATGTAAAAGTATGTGCACTTAGTGGGAAAGTGGGCATTGGTTTACTGACCGCCGTAAGTATGTGCACTTAGTGGCAAAGTGGGCATTGGTTTACTGACCGCCGTAAGTATGTGCACTTAGTGGCAAAGTGGGCATTGGTTTACTGACCGCCGTGATAGGACTGAAAACAGTAAAACCCAACAAAAATAAAACAAACAAGTGTACGTATTAATTATATGTTTAAATTAGAGAATAAGAAATCTAGAAACCATTCGTCTGGTTGAAATATTAACTATAAGTGATATGCAAAAATAATTTGCATGCGATGCAGGTTTTTAAGGAGTAAAATGCTACTATACTGCTACTATTGTACCATCAATGGTTTTTCATGTTTAAGCCCTACATAGGCTTACATAGTATGTCGGCGGATTAAGGGACGTACGGACGAACCGGCTGCCGGACGGACGCATAGGTAAAAAAAACAATATGTCTCTTTCTAGATTAGGGAGATGCATAATTAATGATAACCAATAATGTTGATACTACTTTAAGTTGCTTTGAAACATCGAGCGCTGTGCCGACGGCCGACTTACTTCGACCATCGAGTTCGAACTCCGCGCTTGCGGGCTGGATGGAGACTGTGAGGGCCGCCACGTCGTCCGGGTTGTCGTCTGCCACTGTGATGGTGTATAGACTGGTACCAGCAGCAGACGACATCTTGGCCGTCACAGAGGCAGGCAGGCTGCCGTCAAAGTGCGGCAACGAGTCTGTGAAAAACACGTACACCAGGCAGATGTGAACATATATGTATGTGTTCGGCAAACAATGTCAGATAATTGTTTGTTTGTGTTTACATATCAAGCACATGTAATGTTAAACTAATACTTACCAATAATACGCGATGTGTATTGGGTATTAATAATTCACTCTGACATAACTAGGTTTGTGATTGTCATGTGTGAAATACGCACACATCTCGCTTTGTCCGAGTTCATTTGAAGTTCAGTTTTGAGAACTGGTTTCCTAACGTTATAAACTCAAACATGAAGTTTCATCTGTTTACCACCCATTATGTATTTCCTTGGAAAACATGTCGACATAAACATTCATAATAACAATAACTGTAAAAGCACGAGGAGTTCTTGTAAACTGCACTTTTATTCGTGGAGATTCTTCTATCCATGAAATGAAAAGTTGATACCTGGTAAAGTTTGCTTGATATGCATAGGGTAATTTATATTTAATGCAATACATCAACAAAGGGAAATAACAATACAACTACTAAAAGCTCTTGTTCACTGCACATCCACGCAATTCGATCTACCTATATATGAAGCTTATAGTTGATACTTCTTATAGTTCTACCTATACATGAAGCTTATAGTTGATACTTCTTATAGTTTTTAAGCGTTGTTACGGACAAATTTTTCAAATACAAACTAACAAAGGCAATAAGTGTAAACCATTGGTCCTATATGGTCCTCTTTCAACACACCGAGTTTAATCGACCTAGCCCTGGTGTTTCGGAAGTTGTCGCAGGATTATTCGTACAGTTTTAACATATTCCTATATCCATAGAGACCACAATTTGTGTAAGACGACAACACTAAAACAATGTGCATATTCCCTATATTACCCTTCTATCCATACACATAGATTGAGTACATTTGAGTTTAAATATTGCAGTATCCTGATTCGGACGGAAAGATGAACGGAGAAAACAAAATGTTAAACAGGTATGGGACTTATAATTAACAGAAGGCAATAACTCTTTAAAAAACAGTGGAAGGAAGACCTATGATTCTTGTGCATACATTTCCCCTCAATCTGATCTATATGCCGTTTAATTTTCAAGTTGATACGTTTTACAGATTTCAATGTATGCTCCGGACGAGACTAAAACACAAATACAAACAAAGGCCAATATTTATATCATGAAAGCGAGAGTCAAGCTTCTTTTGTGCTGCATATCGTCTAAATAAGACCTACCTACGTATTAAGTTTCAAGTTATACATTCCATTCGTTTTCAGGATATTAACCTGACAAAATTTAAGTAAAACAATTAACATATACACTATAAAAGATGGAAGCAAGTTGTTTTTTTACTCTTTTGCACCACACTTCCCCTCAATGACATTTACATACCTATAAAGTTTCAAGATGATCATTCTTTTAGTTTTCTAAATATAAGCCAGGAAAAAATAAATAATACAAAATAACATCGGGGAAAAAAATTATGGCTCATATCCACTGCACTATCTCTCCTCAATACGATTGTTCTACCAAAGACATTTAAGTTGATACTTCTTTTAGTTTTCGAGACATGCTCCGGACAAGCTTTAACGGTAGAAAACAAGGAACAATAACTCTTCAAATATGAAAGCAATAGTTGTGTGCACTTTGCACGTGTATACTGAACTTCTGCGCAACGAGATCTATATTACTTCAAGTTTAAATTCGATACCCAAGATATGTTCTGGACAGTAAATCCGACGACTGAACGCGAGACTGACACCCTTAGACTAATGTACATCCTCCCTTACAATTTCGTTGTGAGTATGGTAATATAAAGATGATACTAGCTAAAAATAATGTCAAAGCATAAAACTGTTATTTAACATCTGGCCACCAATCGATACGTTATATACGTTCTTTACACCATATATTTTGTAATTCGTTATACAGCCAATAAATCATGTTTCATTTACATGTTTTTACAGGCGAAACAATCTGTAATCTGCAATAATGTTGTTAAGTTAAATTATTAAACTGCAACTATTGACTACTGGTTAGTCAAATGACGCACTAGGCGAGAGGACGGCGCCTATCATCCAGCGCTCCCCGTTCACCAAAGTGTTAGGCCAGCTCGACGTGCCGCCAACAGCAGTTTTGCCGCCTATCGTTACCGCGCCCTGCGTGAATGCCGCGTTGGCCTCCACCGCCACAATGTCTGCCGCCGATGAATGCCTTCAGGAAACAGAACACATGCAGTCAGCGGGGAGCATTACGTTACATGGCCACACAGCTAAAATACTGTTTATGTTTACATTTAACATACGCAGTACAATGTAAAAGGACCGGCGATAATTGCTACAGTTTGAAAGTTGCTTCAATATCTTAATAATATATTGTGTTCGTATTAGTTTTTAAAATAAATGTAAACGTTAAAAACCCTCTTCTACTGCATACATGAATTGCAAGTGTGGGACGAGTGAGAAATTACTCCAGCGTTCTCCGGTAACACTGGGATTAGTTAAAGCAATGTAAAACAAGTTACACAAATAATATCAATTATTTATACAATCATATATCATACACAGTTAACTGATAAACAAAGCCTTTTCTGGCCTTTTCTTGAGTATAGCGATGTATATTCACTAACCAATTACACGGGTGGAAATACTGTTTTGTTTGTTATAACAGACATACAAATTACACAGGGTTGGAATCAGTGGAAGTGGTATTATAAGTTGCGCTTTGACCTTAAACGCAACATACAAATAAATATCATACATGTAAAATTAGTCCCAACACGACAAGTTGTATTTTGTGACAGCAATCAATCAGGGAAAATTTCTTCGCTAAACATAATGGGATGCTACTACTTAAATAGGTACACCCAGTAGAACATTTCTCAACCAATAAGCAATAACAATCGTATACGTAAATTATTGAAAAACGTGGTTCAAAGAAAATATTATATTTGTATTATCAGTCGATTATCATATCACATGATAAATTATTAAGCATTCATATTCTAGAAAATAATGAACATATCGATGTTTTATATTCTTGGTTCAAAATACGGCTTTTTACGTTTAGCAATAATATTTCATTGTGTTACCAATAAATGATACCGCATCGCAACAACCTATCTTATGTTACTACAATCCCGCTTTACAATCCCGCATAGCGACATTCTATCCAGTATAGCTACAATCCCGCATAGCGACATTCTATCCAGTATTACTACAATCCCGCATAGCGACATCCTATCCAGTATAGCTACAATCCCGCATAGCGACATTCTATCCAGTATAGCTACAATCCCGCATAGCGACATTCTATCCAGTATAGCTACAATCCCGCATAGCGACATTCTATCCAGTATTAGTACAATCCCGCATAGCGACCTTCTATCCAGTATAGCTACAATCCCGCATAGCGACATTCTATCCAGTATAGCTACAATCCCGCATAGCGACATTCTATCCAATATTACTACAATCCCGCATAGCGACATTCTATCCAGTATAGCTACAATCCCGCATAGCGACATTCTATCCAGTATAGCTACAATCCCGCATAGCGACATTCTATCCAGTATAGCTACAATCCCGCATAGCGACATTCTATCCAGTATTACTACAATCCCGCATAGCGACATTCTATCCAGTGTTATTACTATCTCACATCACAACAACCTATCCTGTGTTATTACTATCTCACATCACAACAATCTATCCTGTCTTATTACTATCTCACATCACAACAACTTATCCCGTGTTACTACTATCTCACATCACAACAATCTATCCTGTGTTATTACTATCTCACATCACAGCAACATATCCTGTCTTATTACTTTGTCACATCACAACAACCTATCCTGTGCCATTACTTTCTCATATCACAACAACCTATCCTGTGTTATTACTATCTCACATCACAACAACCTATCCTGTGTTATTACTATCTCACATCACAAAAACTTATCCCGTGTTACTACTATCTCACATAACAACAATCTATCCTGTGTTATCACTATCTCACATCACAACAATCTATCCCGTGTTATTACTATCTCACATAACAACAACCTATCCTGTGTTATTACTATCTCACATCACAACAACCTATCCTGTGTTATTACTATCTCACATCACAACAATCTATCCCGTGTTATTTCTATCTCACATCACAACAATCTTTCCTGTGTTATTACTATCTCACATCACAACAACCTATCCTGTGTTATTACCATCTCAAATCACAACATCCTATCCTGTGTTATTACTATCTCACATCACAACAACCTATCCTGTGTGTTATTACTATCTCACATCACAACAACCTATCATGTGTTATTACTAACTCACATCACAACAACCTTTCCTGTGTTATTACTATCTCACATCACAACAACCTATCATGTGTCATTTACCATCTCACATCACAACAACCTATCCTGTGTTATTACTATTTCACATCACAACAACCTATCCTGTGTTATTACTATCATACATCACAACAACCTATCCTGTGTGTTATTACTATCTCACATCACAACAACCTATCCTGTGTTATTACTATCTCACATCACAACAACCTATCCTGTGTTATTACTATCTCACATCACAACAACCTATCCTGTGTTATTACTATCTCACATAACAACAACCTATCCTGTGTTATTACTATCATACATCACATCAACCTATCCCGTGTTACTATTATTTCACATCTCGACAACCTATCCTGTGTTATTACTATCTCACATCACAGCAACCTATCCTGTGTTAATACTATCTCACATCTCGACAACCTATCCTGTGTTATTACTTTCTCACATCACAACTGCCTATCCTGTGCCATTACTATCTCACATTACAGCAACCTATCATGTGTTATTACTATCTCACATCACAACAACCTATCATGTGTTATTACTATCTCACATCACAACAACCTATCCTGTGTTATTACTATCTCACATCTCGACAACCTATCCTGTGTGTTAACTATCTCACATCACAACAACCTATCCTGTGTGTTAACTATCTCACATCACAACAACCTATCCTGTGCCATTACTATCTCACATCACAACAACCTATCATGTGTTATTACTATCTCACATCACAACAACCTATCCTGTGTTATTACTATCTCACATCTCGACAACCTATCCTGTGTGTTAACTATCTCACATCACAACAACCTATCCTGTGTGTTAACTATCTCACATCACAACAACCTATCCTGTGCCATTACTTTCTCACATCACAACAACCTATCCTGTGTCATTTACTATCTCACATCACAACAATATATCCTGTGTTATCATTATCTCACATCACAACAACGTATCTCTTGTTACTAGTATCTCACATCTCGACAACCTATCCTGTGTTATTACTATCTCACATCACAACGATGAACCTATCATGTGTGCTACTACTTTCCCCTATCGCGACAATCTATCATGTGTTACTAGTATATCGCATCTCGACAGCATTTCCTATGTTACAGTAACCACTATCCCGCACCTCGACAATGGACCCATCAACGCTGCAATCTAGTAACGTAATACTTATACTATGGGACTCCCATACAAAATCACCGATAATAACGGAACAGATTCAACATTTCGTGCACATTGTTCTGCGTACCAGCCTATCTCGTCGTTCAGCTCCACCGAGACCTGTGCGCTGGTGCCGACGGAGAAGCGAGTTGTGCTGTTAGCAGTGGCGCCTGTGATGAGAGGACATGGAACTAAGCTGTAGAATGGCGACAGGTTTAGGATAGAGCTATGTTCGGAACAAGTCAGCATCTGTGCACGGTGTTTGACATTTTCAGGTCGACACGCGACAATCAAAGCGATGCAAGACAAAAGTCGACAATTAAAAGAAGACATTTAATTTACTTTGCATTTTTTCTTGGAAAAAAACATAATCGCGACAATGCGACAATCAAATATTCGAATGCCGCGTTTCGCCTGATATTTTCCGCTTGTTATTTAAATTGTCGAATATCTTGTCGTGCGTCGCTTTGATTTTCGTGTTTTTGTCCGAGGTCAACATGCAAAATCCAATACTGCTTAACAAGATTCCGTACAGACTCGTTTAGTGCCCTGTGAGAAGAACCGGCTACAATTAACCTAGTATGTATTATATGTTAGTGACAAGAGAATACGAGTAAGTGTGTTAGGGTTGTGTAGAAATGGTAAATCTTACAGCGTTGTTTGCGTATTTATATACATATATTATTACATATTATTATTGCTCTCGTAAAAGGTAAAAAAACTGCATGTTTTCGTTCAGTGGTGTTCGACCTACGATTTCCATAGAATCCTAGCGTATAGCTGTAGTAACTATATCGCGTGTATGATAACTCACATAATAACATGCACGCACATTAAGAACAGTCCAATAAAATATCTAACGGCTATTTGCCAACATAAACCATAGATGAATTGGAGAAAACAACAACCTTTCTTACCACTTACAACGTTTTATTCAGTACCAATATTTTCGCGTAAGTTTCGAAATCAATTTCGAGTTGACCTATTGCATTTGCGTTTTAGAATTCAGATGTAACACATAAGCGCTCAGCGTTTAAATAATATGCGGCTTACGAAAAGTGGCTTAAGTATTTTAAAACACAAATAGAGTTAATAGACATGTTTTGACAACCAGTTCACCACTATACCCCATATAAATACCCGTGTAGACGTTCTCTCCCTGTAACTTGTAGCTGTTTCCGGCCATCTGTTTCCACACGTGCAGGGCGAGGTCCCCGGGGGCGGCGGTAGCGAAGCGCCACTCGGACACGACCCCGCAACACGGCACCTTCATACTGGCGTCTCGCAGTAGGTAGGACCTGCCTGCAACCATAGCAACCATGGACAGAGTCATATATGGAACAGTGGAAAATGAAGAATGCAATAGCAGAACAGTAGAATGAGAGAGGACGTTTTAATGAAGTTTACGCACGACGGACGGCTTACGATCAACGAAGAAAAACGGTTGAAATTGATCCTAAAAAACTCACACTGTGCACGTTGTGTGCACATTGACTTATAAAACATATTTGGTAGACACTGTTACACTCAATTACGCAAAAACAACTATCCCGATAAATATACAGAACAAAATGCTGCTATTATTGAGAGAACTTTCTCAAAGACATGTGACTATGATTTTAAGCTAAAAAGTTACTATGGTGCATAATGTCAATATGTCCATATGTTCAACACGTGTCACTGGTACCTGTGTTTGGTCCGCCTGCAGTACCGAGGACGGACGGAGCGCTCACACCCAGCACCTGTCCTGTACAGATAGGACCTGTAGTACCCTGACCTACAAACAGGCAGCATTGGTTACATCAGCTTGTTTTTCTGCCTTACCAAAAGTCTTACGGCTGTATTTTTTTCGCTTAATATAAAGAAGCTTATGATCAGGATAGATTGAAGAAAGATGTGAAAATTCCCTCAAATAAACTTACTGAATTGAAGTTGATAGAATTGAACTTAATGAATAATGATTCTTTGATAAATGTTCATATGTATATTGAGACGGGATCTTGCATTGTGACGTCATATAACTCACATGTGACGATACACAGCACACCCAAAAGAGACCTGACATGTTGACGTCACTAACTAGTGAGGCTACCACGTTACAAAAAATAATGGACCTTGCAATATGACGTCAAATCACTCACATATGAGGTAAACAAATCACAAACAGTACCTGACATTATTACGTCATATCACTCACATGTTACGCTACACAAAACAGCCAAAACGAGGCCATTCATGCTGACTTCATAGCATTAACATGTGAAGTCCACCGGGCAGGCATAGCATGACCAGACACGAAGACGTCATAACCTCCTTTACACCACACAGCCGGACAATCTGAGGCTAGGAAGGTTGCGTCTTATGATTTCACTGACATTTAACGTTACTAAGTTTACATAACACATTACCAAGCATAATGGCGTCATATCAACCCAATGTGCAATACAGCAGTAAAAGGCCAGGCGTGATGACGTCATATCACAAACATTTAACGCTACGTAGTATACACAACACAAGACCAGACACGAGCACGTCACAACGCTTACCTTAGAAGCCTACCCGGCCTAGAACGCTACATGCTCACCTCACACGGGTAAACAGTACAGACGACACATTAGCATGAATAATAACGTCATTTCGCTCACCTGTAACGCATACACAGCATAAACAACACAGTATGAAGCATGATGACGTCACGCATAACCAACGTCTGACGGTCACGACAGTCTGATGTAACAAACACATATTATCTTAGTCAAACCAATACTATGTTTAAAGTTTACACGTTAAATGAAACGGTTTTGCTTTAAGTTGAGTTAAATTGTCAAAACAAATGCAATAGATGTTGTTTTATATAAAAAATACACACAGAACTTTCACATACAATGAAATTAATATGCTTTTTATGTATATACAACAATACTAAATTAACGTAACGTTTCAGTAAGTTCCGATATAAAAATGCGTTTCATGTCCGTCGGTGTTTAACTTCCACATTTAAATGTTAAACTGCAACTCATTCTTAATATAATCCATAAAATGATAAACAGTAGTCATAGTACAGGCTTGCCGTTCCTCAATCAGATTTTACGCTTGTCATCGATTCATTTAACCTGTATACGAATATATTCTTCATCAATAGGAAATTAATTATACTCAGGTTTATATGAATGTATGTTTGTTGATACTTGCCATTTATCGACTGTCAATAGCCGTATTTAAAAAGCCCAGTCCGTCATCACTGCATTCGTAAATAGTCCTTTCATAATACGCATCATTCAAATTGATGTTCCCCTGTATATCTTCTTGAAGGCCGGTAGACTGATTTGTTTGGTTATCATAAGCATCGTCCTAGGAAAACAAGGCTTAATGCATGTACGTAAAGAATCGACCCAGACCAGCCTTTGCAGACTGCACAGGCGAATCAGGGACAACACTTCCCGCTTTTATGGATTTTTGTTGTTGAACGGAAGTCTCATCTTAACGAAAATCCTGTAAGGATTGTCCCTGATTAGCCTGTGTGGACTTCACAGGCTCACATGGGACGAAACTTTCCATACATTCATTACGCCTAGTTTCCCCAAAACGTGACTCTTATAATAACTATTACAACCATCACTACACTGAAAAGCACTTCGTACGCAAAACTTAATTAATTCTTCGACTATTTATCAAAGGAGTTCCACAACAACCCAATATGAACTTATAACTACTATTGTAACATATCCTAGATATTGTATTTGAAGTGACCAACTATTCGATGAATGATCAATGCACGAGGAATACATCTATAAATATTAATTTTCAATGAAAATCATTAAACAGTTCATATCAATCTTAATCTCAATTTAATTATGTGCGAAATTTCAAGTTAATTCTTGGAGTCGTTTTGAGAAATAAGAATGATAAAAGTGATGCATTAGAAGTCACATCGACAGATAACTGATCTTTAAGACAAGAAATCAACAGGATAAACACACCGAAGATACCATAAATTAAACAGATGTACATGTACTATCCCAGCACTATAGATGCTTAATGTTCAGATTAAAAGTTTGACTTAATTTTGAAAAAAAAGTGTGTGTTTTTGTCATCAAAGATAATTCAAAATAAAGTCACCCGAATAGAAGCAAACGACAATTTATCTTTGACCTTATATGGATAAAGCAGAAATAAAATTTGACGTCGGTAAACATAAACAACCAATGGAGAGCCATTAAGGCGTGACAACCCGTTCAATAATTCACGTCAAATGTATTTAATGTAATTAATAAATAATCCCATACACATATTTGTTTTTTATTACTTAATCTTCTTACCTACACGATGGTAATGCGGACATTTGGATAACGTATGGCACTTCAATGACAGAGAAAAACAAAAGATCAGTACCTATTTTAACAAAATAAACATACTTAGAAATATTGCAATACAGCGTTTGCTATTCCAGCATATAGAGTAATTATTGTGCTTCAAATACTGAAATTGTGATAGTACTCAATGACATATGAACGAAGATAGAGCATATTTCAATACGAGGTATGCATGATTTTGAAGACACTCCGATTCCCGATAAAGGGCACGTCGGATAACGGAGACTCTCAACGAATTGGGCACTCTGATATCCGAGTTTATTCTTCTACATGAAAGGCGTGTATTTATATTGTTGCTATTCTAACCAAGGTGTTTGCTATTCCTGCATGTAGAATGAGATTACTTATTGTGTTTAAAATACTGAAATTTTGATAATGTTCCATGAAATATGGACGACGACAGAGCATGTTTTAAAAGGTGGTATGCGTGATGTTGTAGACACTTTGATAACGCGTCGCTTCAATTCCAGACTCTCGTAAGTCAATTTTTGGACATATTGAGTATTTGGTATCGTTGGAATCGTTTTGAAAAGATCTTTCTATTGTGGTTTTATATTGTGCGCAAATGCCTTATTTGACAGTTCTCAAACCCTGTAAGTCTCTAAACGTTGAAATTTTTCAATTCCAAAATCCTGTAAGTCGAGATAGCCAATGAAATTTCACCATATCGACCACGTGTACCACTCAGCTTGGTTTACATGCCGCTTCAATATTGGTGGAAACGATACAAACAGAAATGAGCCTTTTTATTTATTTTTTAATTATTATCAAGTGTGTATCTTTTGCTAAATGTATACGCCTTTGTGTGTTCGTAGTAACATCTAATAATCGGATAAAAAAATTCGGACAGAGTATTTAAAGGCCACTATAAATTGACCGTAAATGAAATGTACTGCACAAACTCATATTGTTAAACAATCCTCAATATATTCCATTATGAGCATTCGTCTTAAAGGAATACTAACGAGTTCCCGACAATTACATTAATAGTTTATAGATGAAATGATAAGACATTTTAGCATACAATTAAAATAACTATAATTTATTAATCCAGTACACTGTTTACATCAAAAATGATTTCACAAATAGATTACACGTTGAATTCATTTGAATGTCAGATAGGAATATAATATTATATATACGAATATTTATTTCGGAAAACAATTTCAAACTGGAAAAATGATTAGGACAACTAAGTATTGGAACTTCCTCTCATAAAAGGTGACATAAAATATAATCAATTGCTAACAACACCAAAAATCTGTTCGACAGGTATTTGATATGCAATCTGCCTGTTGAACTACTGGAGACCGTACGTGTTCTCGCTCCTGGAAATCTATGAACTTTTGACAGTAACCTACAGGGTCAACTCTCAGTTTCTGCATTATACACAACTCGTTAAAAGTTTGGAAAAATATACAGTTAAACCATTTCGTTCGCGTTGACTCAACTGTATTAAAATCGTAATATTCGATGAAATTATATTAAAATCGATTAAGAAGAAATCCAGAAACATGGAAAAACTATTATTGCCGTACTCTATCTGGTCGATGTAAACATTTGAATTAGATTGTGTACTGGCTCACAGTTACTTCCCTGTTTAAACATAGCAGAGGCCCCGCTTTCGACGCTGTGTTTTATTCACAGTTCTACAAATCTTAAAGTGGTTGAAAGTGGTTGATGAATCAGGCTGTTCAAACTTATGTGACAGAGACTTTGAAGTTCTTTTTTTTAATTCAATATAACACATATAAAGTATACATGTATACGATTTTAAAACAAAGTGATACCACGTAGCAGCAGTAGTGTTAAAAAACATGTTATACAAGATATGCTTATATATTTTTTTTTGACCTTGTGGTTTCTTTTGATTAAAAAAAGGTAAATATGTATTTTTTTCTTTGGTTGTTTGTGATCGGTGTTTAAAAAAAAGGAAAAACAACAGAATAGTTATGAATAAGGATGAGTTGCATAAAGTGGGTAAACGCATACTGGACTTGTTTATCAAAATTTTTTGTGTTTCTATTTTTGTTCAAATATATGAAGTGTATCATTGTTTATGGCAATTTCTTTTTAAATTTGAATTTTCAGTTTTAAATTATTATTAAAACAGTTCATTGAGGGGGGTTGTTTTCTGTTTTTCAAGCTGAATATAAAATTTGCATTAATATAATTATGTAATTCACAGCATTATTTACATCTTGTATTTTGAAGGTATTTACTCCCAAACTGATGTCAAAGAGGGATAGTTTAACATTTAATTGTTGTTTCTCTACAAAGGTTGTCAATTGATTCCATAAAAATTGAATGTGTTTAAAGTTCTTGTTGATTTTTCAAAACTATAAAAACTGTATATAAGCTTCACAAGCATATCATCAGAAACACTTAAATGCATTTGTAATATAAAATCATTGAATATTTTGGATGCCTGTTATGTACAATTACAAATAGATCATTGTGAGAACATTTTAAGCAACATCGTTGGAACATTAATATCAATGCATATATCGTTATCTCCGTCAGTCAAAAGAAGGGAATTTAACAGACGTGTAAGCATTTTAAGTGTACTTATACATTACGACAAATTTTGCTGAAGTAAACTTGTTTAGGACTTTACAATTATCAGTATTTTAGTGAAAGGTACATGTTCATTTTTTTTTCAATTATCTTTTTCTTCTTAACATGTTTAATAATTATATTCAGTGCCTAATGAAGCCAAATGGACGGTATGATAATAAAGCTTTAGAAGAATAGTATACAGTGTTCTAAAGGAGTTTAATCAAAATAATAGTGATTTATCATCGTAAGACCTAATTGGCCACTGACGCTTAAAACCATGAACTTTCGGGAAGTAAGCCGACAGTAATCTTCTATTAATATTTGTGTTATTTTAAATGCATAAAAACATTTTAATTTAATTTATTTAACGTGAAAAATCTTCATAATCTGACCTTTTTGTTTGCACAATTAAAAAACTAAAACCCGTAAGTCGGTATGTGATCATGATTTTGATGATCAAAACCACGTAACTTCTTACAGGTGTCTGGATTTAAATAACTTCTTATATTTTATAAATTTCTACACTTCTAACCAAAATATAAACACCTATCATTTACTACTTAAGAGACATATGTTCATGAAAATTTAACTGCCTAAAGCTAATCGTAGTTTGACTACATATGCCAAATTCAAACGCTGTAGCTATTACAGAAAAAAAGTTATTCGAATCCAATTTTTCAAATTCAGTTTTCTCGAAATGAGAAAAAATGACTTACGGGAGTCTGGAATTGACGCGACGAACGGACACGTCGGATACTGTTGACTTTTAACAAATTAAGCACTCTGATATGTTGTCAGGGCCGGATTAAGCTGTTTTGGGGCCCAAAGCTGCACATATAACGGGGACCCCATAACCTCTGGTCCCCTACTGAGAATCATACTTGATACTACAACTACACTGATCAGAAAACATGTATTAATACACTGTTGACAATGACATTATAACTGTAGCCAAAAAAAGTTAAACAATCTATAACTATTTTGTTAACTAAACTTAAAACACATGTTACATGTAACAGATTCCAGCCTATACATCTCTTTTACGACACTTCAGCTGGCCGATGTCATCGATCAGCTGTGTGAAGTCTAGCTCTCGGAGGACTTGACATTCAATAGACAGTAGCCCCAATGCCGTCAACCTTTTCTGACTCGTGGTGTTCCTCAGATAGTTGTTCACTAGTGATAATATTGTAAATGACCCCTCACCTTGACAGTTATTAACTGGAATTGTGAGTTATCCTTATAACACACACACCCTTTCGGCTCTACGGTGTTTGTGCTCCCTTCGATTTTTTGTTTCAATGCCGTTGACGTCGGAATAAAAAAGTTATTGAAGCAAAACCGTCCCAATTTGTCGTTTAATTTCTTGACCTTCGATATTTTGGATGCTCGAATATCAGTTTCTCTCATAAAAAGTATTTGTGCATGTTTACGGTAAAATATAACATAAATCACGATTATGTTATTATCTCGACGCGTTTTTTAAGTGTATTAATTCATTTCATGCCGAATTATAACGGTTTAACCCCCCTTTTTAGAACTGACTTCCTTTAAAGCATATTTTGGGACTTGACTTCCAAATGACAAACAGTTCTTTCCTATGTTAGAAGGTTTTAAACGAAATAACTGTCGTGAATGATTTGGTGCGAATATTTTGGAGGATATTTTCTCTTTAGAGATCAAGAGTTATCATTTTTTAATATTTGTATGAATTCTATTATTATTTATTATTTTTTATATGTTTTCTCATAAACTAAACACAGACCTTATGTGTGCGTTATATAAGGCATTTGACGGTATTGTTTACATAGTGTAATTTTTACCTGTTTATTTTAACACATATGAACATACTTACGTTTGAATATGCCTCAAACGGAATATACTATACTTACTACACGGAATACTATGCTTACTATTTCCGGGTATCAAGACGCCAGTTAAAGACGTTGAGGATGCCAAGATTAAACAAGAGTGCCAAACTGTCACAAGATTAGCCCGTTTGAAGGTTTTGGACACCATGCTAAATGCTTGAAATGCACTAAGTGACCTAGTGACCTAGTTTTTGACCCGGCATTACCCATATCTGAACTTGACCTAGATATCATTTAGACACAACTTCTGACCCAATTTGGTGAAGATCGGATGAAAACTACTTCAATTAGAGAGCGGACACCATGCTTAATCCTTGAAATGCACTAAGTGACCCCGTGACCTAGTTTTTGACCGGACATGACCCATATTTGAACTTGACCTAGATACTGTCTAGATACAACTTCTGACAAAATTTGGTGAAGATCTGATGAAAATTACTTCAATTAGAGAGCGGACACCATGCTAAATGCTTGAAATGTACAAAGTGACCCTGTGACAAAGTTTTTGACCCGGCATGAACCATATTTGAACTTGACTTAGATATTATTTATACACAACTTCTGACCAAATTTGGTGAAGATCGGATGAAAACTACTACAATTACTATCTAACTAATGGGGTTGTTTACCCTCGGGACTTCGGTTAAAAGCCATTGTCCGAGCACACTGCTTAACATATATACTGTGCGTAAAAACGGTCGAAAACGGCCATATGGTACTTCAGTTAGAGAGCCGACACCATGCTAAATCCTTGAAATGCACTAAGTGACCCCGTGACCTAGTTTTTGACCCGGCATGACCCATATTTGAACTTGACCTAGATATTGTCTAGATACAACTTCTGACCAAATTTGGTGAAGATCAGATGAAAACTACTTCAATTAGAGAGCGGACACCATGCTAAATCCTTGAAATGCACTATGACCCCGTGACCTAGTTTTTGACCCGGCAAAACCCATATTCGAACTTGACCTATATATTGTCTAGATACAACTTCTGACCAAGTTTGGTTAAGATCGGATGAAAACCATTTGAATTAGAGAGCGGACACTGCTGTGGACGCCGCCGCCCGCCGCCCACCGCCCGCCCGCCCGTCCGCCAAGGGTGAAACTATAATATGTCCCGTTTTTTTCAAAACGGGCGTATAAAAAGAAGGCGTTACGAAGTGCGTACCGCTCTAGAAAGAGAAAGAAACATGAAAACCCACTAATCAAACAAAAAAGATTACGTCGAAGTACCACGCCAATTAAACACACACAACAATAACATATAAATGCAATATTAGTGTAATGAAAAACAGAAAAGGGTTAAAGGGATCTTTTCACGCTTTGGTAAATTGACAAAATTGAAAAAAGTTGTTTCAGATTCGTAAGTTTTCGTTTTAGTTATGATATTTGTGAGGAAACAGTAATACTGAACATTAACCATGCTCTAATATAGCCATTATATGCATCTTTTGACGATTTTAAAACCTAAAAATTATAAAGCGTTGCAACGCGAAACGATTGAATAATTTGGAGAGTTCTGTTTTTGTCGTTAAATTTTGTGAAACTACGAAGATTGCTTATATAAGGTATAAAATACATCAAGAATGTGTACTCGGCGGAATAGCTCAGTAGGCAAAAGCGTTTTTACTTCAGGACTCTGGCAGGACTCCAGGGGTCACTGGTTCGAAACCTGCTCCGGGCAATGTTCTTTTCCTTTTTTAATTTTTTTTCTTGATTTTTTACTGGAGCTTTTACGATCCAATGTTTACATTTATCAATATAAAGCATTTAATGAATATGTTAAAAAAAATGCCAAAATCTGTGAAAAGGCCCCTTTAAGCCGGTTCGATACTAATATAAGGTTGGTGTAACCAAATACTACCATTATTGCGATTCGAATGCCTGAAGCAATTTGGAATACCTGACGCTAATTGCTTAGAAGATGCATATTAGTGGATGTTTTTAATATTAACTGTTTCTTTAATACAATGATATTTGACGAGTTTTCCATAACGTTACTGATATATTTAGGTGACTGATGTGACACATTTTGGACGACCTTCTTTTAAACAAGTTCTGAGTTGGTGAATATATTATTGCAATACACGATATGATTTCAGTAGAAGTGATCATGTATATTTTTTTCTCTTTTATTCTTTTGTGAATACATATTATGTGAGACTGTTGTGTTGAGGAAATAAAGTATTGGTTCACTTAGACACTTTATTTCGTTTATTCCTAACAGTGCCTTCAAATCTAAAGTCATGTTAATATGTCAAATGTATAACGAATTCATTCCGACCCAAATGTTTTTTATCATGTACACAAGTGCTGAATACACGTTAAAATGTATGCAGAGACATCGTGGGAAGAAATGACGTAACACATATAATGGTTAACAATTACTTTAATTAAAAAAAAACAACGTGAGAAACTAGCATCATTACATATACGGAACAAAACGTGCAATTAAGTAGCACTCATAGCAATTATATGTCAGGCGTGTCTATGTAGACTTTATAAAAACACACTACAAACATCAGCTGTACATGTTTTTATTTGGTTCGTGTTTTTTATTTGCTGTTTTAGTCCGGCTCTGTTGAAGGATTCTTTCTTGCATATTCTACATTTAAACTCATGTGGTCCATGAATGAGGCATGGTATCTCGATCCTCTCCTGATGTAAAATTCCTCATTACATATACTGCAACGAAAGATGCACTTTTTCGTCCTTTAACCTGCATCATCTGAAAAGACAGTAAAAGAATGGTTAAACAAAAGTTTATATCCGAATAAGGTCGACACGCCATAAAATACATTAATTAAATTAATTATAATATTACTGAAAGGGCTGATAAACGTTCTATTGTCTTGTACATCAGCTACCCCACAACCCATCTTCTTGAAAATAGGTGAATTGATTTAATTGGTCGGCAGGTTTTTCGTACAGCATTTATATAATTCTACAGTTAGTAACGTGATTAAGAAAACACTTATATTGCACCACATAACATCCTATACAACTATAATATTAAAGTACACATATACACTTTATTAAAGGGGTCTTTTCACAGATTTTGGCATATTTTAAAGTTTGTCATTAAATGCTTTATATTGATAAATGTAAACATTGGATCTTAAAAGCTCCAGTAAAAAATCAAGAATAAAATTAAAAAAAGGAAAAAAAAGTAGCCGGTACCAGGGCTCGAACCAGTGACCCCAGAAGTCCTGGAGTTAGTCTTATGTAAAAAAAGCATACGCCCTCTCGGCTATTCCGCCAGGTATACACAATTTAAGTAGTTTATACCTTATATAAGCAATCTTCGTAGTTTCGTAAATTTAAACGAAAACAACAGAACTGTCCAAATTATTTAATCGTTTCGCGTTGCAACGCTTTATATTTTTTAGGTTTTCAAATCGTCAAAAGATACATATAATGGCTATATTGGACTATGGTAAATGTTCAGTAATACTGTTTCCTCACAAATATCATAACTAAAACGAAAAATTGCGCATCTGAAACAACTTTTTTCAATTTTGTCAATTTACCAAACCTTGAAAAGATCCCTTTAAAGATGGGTAGGTATTTCCTGTCAAGCTCTTGAACATATGAAAGAGCTGTTTGCCATTTGGAAGTCAGGACCCAAAATGTGCTTAAAAGGAAGTCAGCTCGAAAAGGGGGGTCAAACCAATAATTTGTGCCAATAAATTAATTATTAGAGATTAAACGGCGACGGGAAAATGAAAAAAATCGTGATTTTAATTATATTTTACTGTTCACGTGTGTCAATATTGTGTATTATAAGAGAACGTGATATTTGTACATCTAATTTCCTTCAATAACTCTTTATCTCGACGTCTACGTCTACGATCTTGAAACAAAAAACACCGTAGAGTCGAAAGGGCGTATTCATATAAAATATATATAAATACAAAGTGGCCTACCGGGTGAAAATATCCGCTAATCCTTCACGAAAAACACAAAAACGACGCCATCTTGGAAGTAAATTCCAACTAACCTCATTTAAAGCCGGTATGCTCCAGTATACGCATGTCCCCCCTGTAAAGGTAGATTTTCATTCTCTTATTAATTGTGTGGCTACGCATTAGTATCGTCTTGGTGATGCGATTCTAATGAGCTCCAACGACATCGGATTTTAAGAAGAACAAAGGTGTATTTGCCTCTTAAAGACCCCTTCGCTTCCGTTATTTAGAGCCCTGCTATAAGAAACATTAAACACGATCGTGTTGATCAACATAATCCGTTGTATTTTCATCTCTCTGAATCTCAAGTTACCACTTAAAAACTAGTTCACTATGTAGACAATTATTTCCGGCCGTCACTTAAAATATATTTCTTCAGAAAAAATCATTTTAATGTTATAGAAAAATGCAATTATAATATTAATAGTATGAATTAATAGTAATGTGATTTTTAAAAACGAACAACGCCCTTGGTTATGTTTCACGTGTGTTTGTAATAAGTTATGCATAGATTCCCGATATCGCGCTTGACTATGCACATTGATTCGTACATCAAAATGTTCGGTAAGAACAGCCGTTATATGCATAGATGCATTTTAGGTAGAAGATAAAAATCTGTCATGAGTTTGATTTCTTCTTTTTCACTACTACTACTACTACTGCTACTGCTGATGCTACTACTACTGCTACTGCCGCTACCACTACCACTACCACTACCACAACCACTACCACTACTACTACTACTACTACATGGCGAATGGAAGGGCGTTATATATTCAAACACCCCAAAACTTGGTATACCGTCGCCACCATTGAAATTTGTTTTGGGGATGCACGGATATTGACCATTCAATAACCAAATTTTCACCTTTATGAACACACCGGTTGTTCAGATAAAAAATAATAGAGCAACGAGGAAAACAGCAACTGCGACTACTTCAAATAACGGGACCCATTAACAATTATTTCAACTCAAAATTATTAGTTTTCAATATTAAAACATTTTCCATAAACGATTGTTAAAAACATAGTTTGTATGCGCAGAGTTCTGTAGAAATCAACGCGAATGTGAAAACAAATAACGAGTGTTACTACGCTTGCATTTAATTACGACTTACATAGTCAATATACATTTAATTGACTAAAAATAGTTATGTGAATATTATTTCTCACTGTTATGGAAAAGAGATTTTAGCATTCGAAGCGTTCAAACACATAAACATACACAATGGTTATGTACTGTTCGTGATAGTGAATGGATTTGTTCAGAGAAATTGTGTTTATGTGTGTGTGTGTGTGTGTGTGTGTGTGTGTGTGTGTGTGTGTGTGTGTGTGTGTGTGTGTGTGTGTGTGTGTGTGTGTGTGTGTGTGTGTGTGTGTGTGTGTGCGTGTGTGCGTGCGTGCGTGCGTGCGTGCGTGCGTGCGTGCGTGCGTGTGTGTGTGTGTGTGAAACCGTCCATACGAATTTCGTGACCACAAATTTTCCCTTCGATAACTTTTGTGCGTGCGTTTTTTATGTTATCGAAGTCAAAAGTCCTGTGTCCACATGCACAAAGTGGAATGAGTTTATACAGTGGTGATAGTATAAATTCGTGTATAGAACAATTGAAGACTCGCGTGAATGCAAATATATCGCTTGTAAAAACGTGTCAATAAAACCCCGTAATCTTTTCTGCATACAGTAGCCATCACAATCTCGTCTGAACCCAACGAATGCATCATTAACCTTCACCCTTGAACTGTGTTCAATTATATACAAAATACGTGTTTTCAGAATTGCAACGAATTATTCTCTGACTAAATATTCCGATTGCCGCATCTAATCTCGCACAGTTCATCAAATTAACTTACCAAAGACACGTCAGGTGTGCGTTGTGACACATTAAGGTCTATGACACTTGTTATAGTAGTGTGTAACCATGTCTACGAAAGCGCCTTATCGAAATAGACTCTGTTTCAAGCTCTGTTTCACATAGATGAACATTCCACAAGTGTTTGGGTGTCATTGTATTCAATATAGATATGACACAAATAACGGTACCAATAGATATTACACGTCAATCAAATGAGGATTGATACAATAAATATTGTTTACAAAGATATTGTATACGGATGAAGGATTCTTATTAAAAATCAGATATTATGATGAAATTAGTTACCATATGTATGCGTTTAAAAATTTAAATCTCAAGTTTTTAATCTATTACGGGAACTATTTTGCGTTTGCTTCAAACACGAGTCGAGAAGGCCACAGGTACAAACGGTCTATGGACGCTTAATTACCGGTTAACGTTAGCAGAAGGATATGATTTCCGTTAAAGTTAAAGGTATGTGAAGGAGCTATACAATGCGCTTCAGAGCAAAAACAACACATGCGCCATGTCTATTTGGAGTTATATGTGCCGAAACCATGAATCGTGCACTTTTTGGAAATAATTGAACAGCGTTTATGGCAATATATGTGTATAAATTATACTAAAACGCGCAACGTTGTCTGTCCCCGAGCGGGTATAATCCATTGTCAAGTCTGAGGCATGTGATTGAGTGCAACAATACACAACGGGGCATTAGCAGAATATGTGCAACATCTTTTGGTGTTATATTTTCCGATAGCGCAATGTACAATATCTAGTTGGAGTTACATGACCAACGATGTGCAACGATGTCTTACCCTCTGCCAGTATTTACCACTGTAAAGTTAAAGGCTTGTAAATAACTCACACAACACGCCTCGGCACAAAAACAACGCACGTGTAATATCTATTTGGAGTACTATTTTCAATTGCACGGGTGAAAGGCACAGAATGTGCATAATCTAGTTGGGATTTCCTAACCAGGGTGTATCGGACATATGCTAGGCGTGTGATTCCGTAAAATATTTCATTTCGGACCATTCACACCACCTGTGCTCTATCGGACTAGACTTGATTTTTTCCATAGTACAGAAAGTGCTATATCTATTTTGAGTTCTATTTATCCTCAAACGCGCAACGGTGTCTGTCCACGAGCGGGTACAAACCATCGTGCAGTCTGAGGCACGTGAATGAGTGCAACAATACGCTGCGGGGCATTAACAGAATATGGGCAACATCTTTTTGGTGTTATATGTTGCATTATATATATGGCGCGCAATCTGCAATATCTAGTTGGAATGACATGACCATGCTGCAAAGGCAGTGCATATGTACACATTTTGCTTCGATGTCCAACGATGTCTTGCTCTCTGCCAGCATTTACCACTGTAAAGTTAAAGGCTTGTAAATAACTCACACAACACGCCTTGGCGCAAAAACAACGCACGTGTAATATCTATTTGGAGTACTATTTTCAATTGCACGGGTGAATGGCACAGAATGTGCATAATCTAGTTGGGATTTCCTGACCAGGGTGTATCGGACATATACTAGGCGTGTGATTCCGTAAAATATTTCATTTCGGACCATTCACACCACCTGTGCTCTATCGGATTGGACTTGATTGTTTCCATAGTACAGAAAGTGCTATATCTATTTTGAGTTCTATTTATCCTCAAACGCGCAACGGTGTCTGTCCACGAGCGGGTATAAACCATCGTGCAGTCTGAGGCATGTGAATAAGTGCAACAATACGCTGCGGGGCATTAACAGAATATGGGCAACATCTTTTTGGTGTTATATGTTGAGGTATATATAGCGCGCAATGTGCAATATCTAGTTGGAATTACGTGATCATGGTGGCACTTTATAATGGCACAGAATGTGCATAATATAGTTGGGATTTCCTGACCAGGGTGTATCGGACATATGCTAGGCGTGTGATTCCGTAAAATATTTCCTTTCGGACCATTCACATCACCTGTGCTCTATCGGATTGGACTTGATTGTTTCCATAGTACAGAAAGTGCTATATCTATTTTGAGTTCTATTTATCCTCAAACGCGCAACGGTGTCTGTCCACGAGCGGGTATAAACCATCGTGCAGTCTGAGGCATGTGAATAAGTGCAACAATACGCTGCGGGGCATTAACAGAATATGGGCAGCATCTTTTTTGGTGTTATATGTTGCGGTATATATAGCGCGCAATGTGCAATATCTAGTTGGAATTACATGACCATGGTGCAAAGGCAATGCATATGTACACATTTTGCTTCGATGTCCAACGATGTCTTGCTCTCTGCCAGTATTTACCACTGTTAAGTAAAAGGCTTGTAAATAACTCACACAACACGCCTCGGTGCAAAAACAACGCACGTGCTATATCTATTTGGAGTACTATTTTCAATTGCACGGGTGAATGGCACAGAATGTGCATAATCTAGTTGTGATTTCCTGACCAGGGTGTATCGGACATATGCTAGGCGTGTGATTCCGTAAAATATTTCATTTCGGACCATTCACACCACCTGTGCTCTATCGAATTGGACTTGATTTTTTCCATAGTACAGAAAGTGCTATATCTATTTTGAGTTCTTTTTATCCTCAAACGCGCAACGGTGTCTGTCCACGAGCGGGTATAAACCATCATGCAGTCTGAGGCATGTGAATGAGTGCAACAATACGCTGCGGGGCATTAACAGAATATGGGCAGCATCTTTTTTGGTGTTATATGTTGCGGTATATATAGCGCGCAATGTGCAATATCTAGTTGGAATTACATGACCATGGTGCAAAGGCAATGCATATGTACACATTTTGCTTCGATGTCCAACGATGTCTTGCTCTCTGCCAGTATTTACCACTGTTAAGTTAAAGGCTTGTAAATAACTCACACAACACGCCTCGGTGCAAAAACAACGCACGTGTTATATCTATTTGGAGTACTATTTTCAATTGCACGGGTGAATGGCACAGAATGTGCATAAACTAGTTGGGATTTCCTGACCAGGGTGTATCGGACATATGCTAGGCGTGTGATTCCGTAAAATATTTCATTTCGGACCATTCACACCACCTGTGCTCTATCGGATTGGACTTGATTTTTTCCATAGTACAGAACGTGCTATATCTATTTTGAGTTCTATTTATCCTCAAACGCGCAACGGTGTCTTACCACGAGCGGGTATAAACCATCATGCTGTCTGAGGCATGTGAATGAGTGCAACAATACGCTGCGGGGCATTAACAGAATATGGGCAACATCTTTTTGGTGTTATATGTTGCGATATATATAGCGCGCAATGTGCAATATCTAGTTGGAATTATATAACCATGGTGCAAAGGCAATGCATATGTACATATTTTGCTTCGATGTCCAACGATGTCTTGCTCTCTGCCAGTATTTACCACTGTAAAGTTAAAGGCTTGTAAATAACTCACACAACACGCCTTGGCGCAAAAACAACGCACGTGTAATATCTATTTGGAGTACTATTTTCAATTGCACGGGTGAATGGCACAGAATGTGCATAATATAGTTGGGATTTCCTGACCAGGGTGTATCGGACATATGCTAGGCGTGTGATTCCGTAAAATATTTCCTTTCGGACCATTCACATCACCTGTGCTCTATCGGATTGGACTTGATTGTTTCCATAGTACAGAAAGTGCTATATCTATTTTGAGTTCTATTTATCCTCAAACGCGCAACGGTGTCTGTCCACGAGCGGGTATAAACCATCGTGCAGTCTGAGGCATGTGAATAAGTGCAACAATACGCTGCGGGGCATTAACAGAATATGGGCAGCATCTTTTTTGGTGTTATATGTTGCGGTATATATAGCGCGCAATGTGCAATATCTAGTTGGAATTACATGACCATGGTGCAAAGGCAATGCATATGTACACATTTTGCTTCGATGTCCAACGATGTCTTGCTCTCTGCCAGTATTTACCACTGTAAAGTTAAAGGCTTGTAAATAACTCACACAACACGCCTTGGCGCAAAAACAACGCACGTGTTATATCTATTTTGAGTACTATTTTCAATTGCACGGGTGAATAGCACAGAATGTGCATAATCTAGTTGGGATTTCCTGACCAGGGTGTATCGGACATATGCTAGGCGTGTGATTCCGTAAAATATTTCATTTCGGACCATTCACACCACCTGTGCTCTATCGAATTGGACTTGATTTTTTCCATAGTACAGAAAGTGCTATATCTATTTTGAGTTCTATTATCCTCAAACGCGCAACGGTGTCTGTCCACGAGCGGGTATAAACCATCATGCAGTCTGAGGCATGTGAATGAGTGCAACAATACGCTGCGGGGCATTAACAGAATATGGGCAACATCTTTTTGGTGTTATATGTTGCGATATATATAGCGCGCAATGTGCAATATCTAGTTGGAATTATATAACCATGGTGCAAAGGCAATGCATATGTACATATTTTGCTTCGATGTCCAACGATGTCTTGCTCTCTGCCAGTATTTACCACTGTAAAGTTAAAGGCTTGTAAATAACTCACACAACACGCCTTGGCGCAAAAACAACGCACGTGTAATATCTATTTGGAGTACTATTTTCAATTGCACGGGTGAATGGCACAGAATGTGCATAATCTAGTTGTGATTTCCTGACCAGGGTGTATCGGACATATGCTAGGCGTGTGATTCCGTAAAATATTTCATTTCGGACCATTCACACCACCTGTGCTCTATCGGATTGGACTTGATTTTTTCCATAGTACAGAAAGTGCTATATCTATTTTGAGTTCTATTTATCCTCAAACGCGCAACGGTGTCTGTCCACGAGCGGGTATAAACCATCATGCAGTCTGAGGCATGTGAATGAGTGCAACAATACGCTGCGGGGCATTAACAGAATATGGGCAACATCTTTTTGGTGTTATATGTTGCGATATATATAGCGCGCAATGTGCAATATCTAGTTGGAATTATATAACCATGGTGCAAAGGCAATGCATATGTACATATTTTGCTTCGATGTCCAACGATGTCTTGCTCTCTGCCAGTATTTACCACTGTAAGTTAAAGGCTTGTAAATAACTCACACAACACGCCTTGGCGCAAAAACAACGCACGTGTAATATCTATTTGGAGTACTATTTTCAATTGCACGGGTGAATGGCACAGAATGTGCATAATCTAGTTGGGATTTCCTGACCAGGGTGTATCGGACATATGCTAGGCGTGTGATTCCGTAAAATATTTCATTTCGGACCATTCACACCACCTGTGCTCTATCGGATTGGACTTGATTTTTTCCATAGTACAGAAAGTGCTATATCTATTTTGAGTTCTATTTATCCTCAAACGCGCAACGGTGTCTGTCCACGAGCGGGTATAAACCATCATGCAGTCTGAGGCATGTGAATGAGTGCAACAATACGCTGCGGGGCATTAACAGAATATGGGCAACATCTTTTTGGTGTTATATGTTGCGATATATATAGCGCGCAATGTGCAATATCTAGTTGGAATTATATAACCATGGTGCAAAGGCAATGCATATGTACATATTTTGCTTCGATGTCCAACGATGTCTTGCTCTCTGCCAGTATTTACCACTGTAAAGTTAAAGGCTTGTAAATAACTCACACAACACGCCTTGGCGCAAAAACAACGCACGTGTAATATCTATTTGGAGTACTATTTTCAATTGCACGGGTGAATGGCACAGAATGTGCATAATCTAGTTGGGATTTCCTGACCAGGGTGTATCGGACATATGCTAGGCGTGTGATTCCGTAAAATATTTCATTTCGGACCATTCACACCACCTGTGCTCTAATCGGATTGGACTTGATTTTTTCCATAGTACAGAAAGTGCTATATCTATTTTGAGTTCTATTTATCCTCAAACGCGCAACGGTGTCTGTCCACGAGCGGGTATAAACCATCATGCAGTCTGAGGCATGTGAATGAGTGCAACAATACGCTGCGGGGCATTAACAGAATATGGGCAACATCTTTTTGGTGTTATATGTTGCGATATATATAGCGCGCAATGTGCAATATCTAGTTGGAATTATATAACCATGGTGCAAAGGCAATGCATATGTACATATTTTGCTTCGATGTCCAACGATGTCTTGCTCTCTGCCAGTATTTACCACTGTAAAGTTAAAGGCTTGTAAATAACTCACACAACACGCCTTGGCGCAAAAACAACGCACGTGTAATATCTATTTGGAGTACTATTTCAATTGCACGGGTGAAAGGCACAGAATGTGCATAATCTAGTTGGGATTTCCTGAACAGGGTGTATCGGACATATGCTAGGCTCACCAGATTCGCTGAGTACTTTTGAGAATCTCGCCACGCAATAATCATTACTGTCAAAGCTATTACAATCGATATCATCGATAATACTGTTTAACCTATGTGAATTTGAGATTAATTTTGTCGAAATTCGTCACGATTCTGATCCAACCACTAATACGTGTTGTACTAGATTCATTTAACACTTCTCGATAATGCAGTATTACACTTGATATTAAATAGCAGTGGACCATGATCTGACCATACTGAATAAGAGTCAACGTTAAAACGTGTTATCAGATTAAAGTTTTCTTCACGTGGTAACACGTATTCAATGACACTAGAACCACGTGGATCCATGAACTTAAAAGCTCCTAAACTACCATTGTTTAACCTACCGTTAGCTATTCTCGATGAGAGCGATATGCACATGTCAAGCTTCTTTCCAAAATAATTAGTTTTTGATTCCATTGAATTCCGGGTAAGTTGAGAGTCACTTGCGTAAGACTGGTCATTTATGGGATTAATTGTGAGGTCCCAAACAATAAATCTCGCTTATTTCCTACTCGAGCGTTCCAATCGCCGGCTAAAAAACTTTGCCATTTGTTTGAAATTGATTTATATTTTTGTGAAATATCAAATAAATTAACATTTCAAATATTATTAATAGGGAATAGCTAATGCCAGATGTACACACTAGCCAGGGAAATATCGTCCGTTAAACTAAAAAAATACCTATCTAATTTAAACCACGCAATAGCATCATGATAACTTTTTACAAAAGAAATTCCCTCGCAAAGGATTGCTAAACATTAATTGCTATTCCGCCACTACATCGTTTAGATTTTTTATTTCTGAAATTCCCTGTTAAAAAGTTAACATTCATGACCAACGATGTCATAAGAAGAATAGTTATTTGGGCCATGTTTCAAACAATAAAATAATTATAAAATTACGAATATAGTTTACAAAGTCGTCATCACTAGTTAAATATTTGTAAGTTCTTGAACGTTCCAAGAGAGTAATTTTATGTTAGCCTCCGGAAAGCCCCTACTTGGTGCTACCGCTGCTATTATTCGTTGTTGCGCTGTCAGGCCGCACCGGAACACCGTCTAGCACAGGGTGTCATAGCTGAGACAAGCATCTTCTTGCCATCAGCGCGGAGCTTTCCGGAAGGCAGGCATTAAGCTTCTGCGTCGGTCGGCAACGTCCTTGGAAACTGTTCACTCACATAGTAATTGGTTTCCCTAAGGTTCCTGGCTAGATTTTCGCAGTTTTCTCGGTCATTGAACTAGTGAGAGTTTGGCGCAATTGAACGTGATGTGATCGGTTCCGCCAATACGAGGTACTCGCGCAAAAACCAGTATGATAATATACTATATACCTACCATGCTCAAATAATTTTTGTAGGTTTTCAGGCATAAAAGAACGAAGTTTCGTTAAGTATCGTCGGGTGTGTTCAGACGGACGGGTAACTTATGCCGATGACTACTTAAATTGTTCCGCATTGATGCGCCTGCATGTAATTTTAAGGACTGCGTGAATTCTGATTATGTTGTTAGTTTGGAATGGCGCTACTGTTGATTCTGACCACTGCGAGTTAAGCAGCGAAAACGTTGTCCGCGCTCTTATGCAGCTTTCAGTCAGAATTGTGTTGGTGTCTGGTACAACATTCCAAAGTTTGCACAGATCTGACTCTTACACCATTTACTTTTCTCAAGTTTCTCTAATTTTCTTACTTTTTGTTTATGACCGAAAATTAAATGTTCATCGCCTTTTCCATGGATACTATGAAACTCTTATTACAGAGTTGGTGGGTGGCTGACCTGTGATATGATGCGTCTCTCTGTTCCATTTCGGCCTCTCCTGCACTTGGTGCGAACACCGAGTTATCCATGACAGGGTCACTGAATAACACGGAATGAGCACCATGGATAGCGTCACTCACTTTGCAATTAACACTGCCTATTTCCCTCACTACACTCTTTGTGACTCATCGTCGACCACCAGAAATACCCTGTTTTTGGCAATACCCTTGTTTTGGCAGCTATCTCTGTTCCTTTTAGTTGGTCGCGTTAGCGGCCGAATGATTTACAGACCATGTTTTGCAATCAGTATGTGCTTGGAAGCCTAAGCTAAGCTAACGCTAAGAAGCGCAACTCACTATGCTAGGAACGATTACAGCTGCCTATCTGCACTGCAGACGACATATGCTAAGGAGCGTCTGTTCTACTAAACTGCAGTGACTGTATTTACCAGCTTTGTAAGATGTAATTGGCCAGTCTAGTGGTTACCATTGAAATCTGTACATATCGGCTGCTTTCAGGGAAAACGGTGCTTAATGCATGTAAACAAGATTAGCCTGTGCACACTGATGAGCCTGTGGAATGCGCACAAGCTAATCAAGGACGACAACAGCGAACTATTTCAGTGCCTTCGGCGCTTTGATTGGTCCATTGCTACTACTAGAGTTGTTAATACTGTTTTTACGTTTTTGTGCTTTTCCATGGACTGTTCTGTAAAATAAGCTGATAATTGCAATACGCTTGTTTGAATCTAGAGGTGTGTAAGTGTAAAAATTATACGCAATGTGCGACGTTGCCTCTCCCAGGGCGAGTATGATGATTCGCGAATGAGTGCGATCAGAAAATACAACATATCACAATTAATTACATTAAGATGAAAAAAAAACGATACACGGGCCTGGCACCCGTAACATAAGTTAATTTGAAAATCAAGTTAAGAATGACGATATCACTGCGTGAACCAAAAACATTGTAATAATTTTTTTTCATTGAATTGTCAACGTTATAAAAATACTTTTTTTTATCTTGATATCAGCACCTCGATTATCACATGCGACACACAATACTACTGTGGTTGTTATTTATATCAAGGAGGATTAAAATACGACCATGTATAGCGACGCTATATGGTGGACAAAACCACTGATGATGACATTTAATTTTACATCGATTTTTGTCAAAGTTCAAAAGCAACGTTTATCTGTATCATCATGCGTCTTTCACGAGACATATTATTCACTTGTGGGATTACTCTCGCCAAGTATTATTAAAATCCCGACCATGTATGGTGGTTGTTATTTTGCGGACTGAACCCCGGTGTTGATTCGGACTTATTAGTTATGGTTTGTCACAGTGCAAAAACACCATTGGACCTTGATCTTCAGGACTTGACAGAACAGAACAGACCAGTTAATGGAGTAAATCAAGGCCTCCGGCCCATAATACATAGCATAATGACCATAATGCAATACAATTTAAGAGTTTGTGCCCATATATATAACACAATAACATCAAAATTAATTATAGTTTCAAAGTTGTGTAATTTTAAATTTCATAAGTCGAATGGCAGGCTTGTCGGATCTCCTAAGACATAAGACCCGTTTTCGCAATACGTGGCTCAGTTTAAAAGCACGTCCAATAACATGACGAAAGTATTGGCATAAATGAAAAAAAGTCTTGATATCCATTACAAAGATTATGAAAAATAAGAGAACAAGTTGGAACTCGGAACTCCTAAGACAAAGACCCGTTTTCGCAATACTTGGCTCAGTTTAAAAGCACGCCCAATAACATGACAACAGTATTGGTATAAATGAAAAAGAAATGTCTTGATAACAATTACAAAGATTAGAAATAAAAGACATCAGCATTACGA